>NW_025203158.1:0-2099 GCF_004010195.1 Chiloscyllium plagiosum
GATAAGCTACACACAAGTGTTACATCATAGTGAGAGGTATGAGAGGGGGCTGTGAGACAGCCACAGCTAACGTGCTGAGTAAATGGTTTTGCTGGGGTGAGGGGCACTTAAGCAAAATGGTTCCTTAACCAGGAGGGAAACTATAGCCAAGAAAATGGCTTCCATATCAGCATTGTATATACTCAATGACTTGGCCTTCTGTGCTCGCTGGATACAGAGATCCAAACAATTGTCACCCTTTGAGACAAGAAATTCCTTTTCATTTTGGTTTTTAAGTAGGAGAACTCTTATTTTGAAACTGTTTTCCAACTTCTGGACACTCCCATGAGGGGAAACCTCCTCTCAGAATCTACCCTATCAAACCACTTAGAAATATTTATTTCAATAAGATTGTCTCTGGTTCTTCTAAGCTGGATAGCGAGGACAGACCCAACCCACTCAACCTTACCTCATAAGACAATCACATCAATCAGCAGAGTGAATATTTTCAGAATTGCCTCTAATGTAACCATATTTATTCAAGAAAGCAAATAGGAATAATCCAGATAACTATAGGCCAATGAGTCTCACATCAGTGATTAGGAAACTATTGGGAAGAATTCTTAGGGATAGGATTTATGTGTGTTTGGAAAAGCATGACCTAATTAGGGACAGTCAGCATGTCTTTGTGTAGGGCAGGTTATGTCTTACTAACTTGATTGAATTTTTTGAGCAAGTGACAAAAAGTAATCAGTGAGGATAGAGAAGTGGATGTTGTCTACAGGGATTTTAGTAAAACTTTCAACAAAATCTCACATGGAGGCTCATCCAGAAGATTAAGATGCATGGGATCCATGGTGACTTGGCAGCGTGGATTTAGAGTTGGCTTGCCCATAGTAGTGTTGTAGTCACATATCCATGGTGGGACCTCTGCTGTTTGAGAGATATATATAACTGACATGGGTGAGTTAATAAGTTTGCAGACAATACAAAGATCATTAGAGTTATAGGTAGTGCAGAAGGGTTTCAAATTATACAGTGGGATATAGCTCAGTTACAGATAAAGGCAGATAATGGTAGATGGAGTTTAATCCAGGTAAGTGTGAGCTGCTGCACTTTCGGAGAGCAAATGTTAAGGAAAACTATACAGTTAACGGCAAGATCTTGAACAGCATTGATGTGCAGATGGATCTTGGGGTTCGGGTCCGTAGCTCCCTGAAAGTGGCCATGCAAGTAGATAGGGTGCTAAAGGAGGCATATAGAATGCTCGCCTTCATTGGTTGGGGAATTGATACAAGAGTCAGGATGTCATGTTGCAGCTTTATAAGACCTTGGTTAGGCTACACTTAAGAGTATTGCATTCAGTTCTGGTCACCACATTACAGGAAAGATGTGGAGGCTTTGGAGAGGGTGCAGAAGAGGTTTATCAAGATGCTGCCTGAAATTAGAGGGTATGAGCTATAAGGAGTGACTAGAAAAACTTATGTTGTTTTCTCTGGAGCTGCTCAGGCTGAGGGGAGACTTGATAGAAGTCTATACAATTATAAGATGGATAGATAGGGTTGATGATCAGAATCATCTTTCGCCAGTTGGAATGTTAGGGGGCATTAGTGAGAGGAGAAAAGTTCAAAGGAGATCTGAGGGGCAAGTTTTTTTTACACAGAAAGTGGTAGGATTCTGGAACACACTGCCAGAGGTAGTGATGGAATCAGTTACAATAGGGATGTTTAAGGGGCTTTTGAATAAGCAAGGAGTGGAGGGAGGCGGACCAAAGGCAGAGAGAAGTGTCTGTTCCCGTGCTCTACTGGTCTATGTTCTATAAGCCACCTTAAGGAAACCAAAACAGTACATAGAACATAGAACATAGAACAATACAGCACAGAACAGGCCCTTCGGCCCATGATGTTGTGCCGAACATTTGTCCTAGCTTAAGCACCTATCCATGTACCTATCCAATTGCCGCTTAAAGGTCACCAATGATTCTGACTCTGCCACACCCACAGACAGCGCATTCCAAGCCCCCACCACTCTCTGGGTAAAGAACCCACCCCTGACATCTCCCCGATACCTTCCACCCTTCACCTTAAATTTATGTCACCTTGTAACACTCTGTTGTACCC
>NW_025203158.1:4668-5986 GCF_004010195.1 Chiloscyllium plagiosum
TGGCTTCTGCACCTTTCCAAAATTTGTTTCCCAATCTGTTTCTCCACATCTCTGCTGTTATTGGGGGGCCTATAGTAAACACCCAACAAGGTGACTGCTCCTTTCCTATTTCTGACTTCAGCCCATACTACCTCCAAAGGCAGATCCCCCTCGAACTGCCTTTCTGCAGCCGTTATACCATTTCTAATTAGCAACAACAGCTCCCCTCCTTTTTTACCACCCTCCCTAATCTTACTGAAACATCTGTAACCAGGAACCTCCAACAACCATTCCTGTCCCTCTTCTATCCATGTTTCCATGATGGCCACAACATCGTAGTCCCAGGTACCGATCTACGCCTTAAGTTCACCCACCTTATTTCTGATACTCCTTGCATTGAAGTATACACACTTGAACCCATCTCTGTGTCCGCAAGTACTCACTGTCAGTGCTACCTTCTCCACAGCCTCCCTACATTCTTGGACATCCTGACAAACAGCTCGCCTACTTGCTGGACTACAAGTCTGGATCCCATCCCCCTGCCAAATTAGTTTAAATCCCCCCGAAGAGTGCTAGCAAACCTACCTCCAGGATATTGGTGCCCTTGTGTTTCAGGTGCAACCCGTCCTGCTTGTACAGGTCCCACCTTCCCCAGAATGCAGTCCAATTGTCCAAATACCGTAGAGACACTTCCCCACTTTTATCCTTTATTCCACTTGCAATAAACAGCACCATTCCACTTGCATTCCTGATTAATTGCTCCATCTGCATGTTAACTTTTTATGATGTGTGAAAAAAGGCACCCAGATCCCTCTGAAAGACAGCATTCTGCATTATTTCTGTTTCCATAATACTTTGTTTTCCATTCTTCCTGCTCTTTATCACAGATTATTCTCCATCTGACAACTTTTATGCACTCTGTTAACTTATTTATAATGCTCTATCTTTTTGTATCCTCTTCACAATTTGTAATTCTACATATCTTTGTATCATTAGCAACTCTGGCTATAATTCAGGGTTCCCACATCCAAGTCAATAAGATAGATAGTAAATAATGTTCCCTTTGGCATTTCACTAGGTACAGTTGTAAACCTGAAAATGACTACTTATTGGGTTGTGTAGGTGAAAATGACTACTTATTCACAGGTCAGTGTGTTTAGGGGGTACGCAGGTCAGTGTGCTTAGGGGGTACGCAGGTCAGTGTGTTTAGGGGTACGCAGGTCAATGTGTTTAGGGGGTACGCAGGTCAGTGTGTTTAGGGGTACGCAGGTCAATGTGTTTAGGGGGTACGCAGGTCAATGTTTTAGGGGGTACGCCGGTCAGTGTGTTTAGGGGGTAA
>NW_025203158.1:6937-8256 GCF_004010195.1 Chiloscyllium plagiosum
GGGGTTCGCAGGTCAGTATGTTTTGGGGTTACGCAGGTCAGTGTGTTCAGGGTGTACGCAGGTCAGTGTGTTTAGGGGGTTCGCAGGTCAATGAGGTTAGGGGATTCACAGGTCAGTGTGTTTAGATGGTTCGCAGGTCAGTATGTTTTGGGGTTACGCAGGTCAGTATGTTTTGGGGTTACGCAGGTCAGTGTGTTTAGGGGGTTCGCAGATCAATGTGTTTAGGGGGTACGCAGGTCAGTGTGTTTGGGGTTTCATAGGTCAGTGTGTTTAGGGGGTTCGCAGGTCAGTGTGTTTTAGGTGTACGCCGGTCAGTGTGTTTGGGGGGTACACTGGTCAGTGTGTTTAGGGGTACGCAGGTCAGTGTGTTCAGTGGTTCGCAGGTCAGTGAGTTCGGGGTTTCACAGGTCATTATGTTCAGGGTCAGTGTGTTTAGGGGGTACACAGGTCAATGTGTTCAGGGGGTACGCAGGTCAATGTGTTTGGGGGTTCACAGGTCAGTGTGTTTAGGGGGTTCACAGGTCTATGAGTTTAGAGGGTTCGCAGGACAATGAGGCTAGGGGGTTTGCAGAATGTGTTTCGGGGTACGCTGGTCAGTGTGTTTAGGGGGTTCGCAGGTCAGTGTGTTCAGGGGGTACACAGGTCAGTGTGTTTAGGGGGTATGCAGGTCAGTGTGTTTAGGGGTACGCAGGCCAGTGTTTTCGGGTGGTTTGCAGATCAGAGTGTTCAGGGGGTACGCAGGTGAGTGTGTTTAGCGGTACGCAGATCAGTGTGTTTAGGGGTACGTAGGTCAGTGAGTTCGGGAGTTCGCAGGTCCGTATGTTCAGGGGGCACGCAGGTCAGTGTGTTCAGGGGGTAGGCTAGTCAATGTGTTTGGGGGTTAGCAGGTCAGTGTGTTTAGGGGGTTCACAGGTCAGTGTGTTTAGGGGTACGCCGGTCAGTGTGTTTAGGGGGTTTGCAGGTCACTGGGTTAAGAGGTACACCGGTCAGTGTGTTTAGTGGGTTCGCAGGTCAATGAGTTTAGGGGTTTTGCAGGTTAATGAGTTTGGGGGGTTCGCAGGTCAGTGTGTTTGGAGGGGTTGCAGGTCACTGTTTTGGGCTATGCAGGTGAGTGTGTTTAGGGGATACGCAAGTCAGTGTGTTCAGGGGGTATGCAGGTCAGTGTGTTCAGGGGGTACGCAGGTCAGTGAGTTTAGAAGGTACACAGATCAGTGTGTTTAGCGGGTACGCAAGTCAGTGTGATTGGGGGTATGAGGATCAGTGTGTTTAAGGGATATGCAGGTCATTGTGTTTAGAGGGTATGCAGATCAGTGTGTTTA
>NW_025203159.1:0-8257 GCF_004010195.1 Chiloscyllium plagiosum
TCACCGTTACTCGGGACTGTACTGTAAGGGACATTGACAGACTCTGACAAGATTTAAAATAATAATTCTTACTGAGGACTGTCCTGAAAAGGGTAAGGACAGATTCTGTCAAGATTTAAAATAATAATTCTTACTGAGGACTGTCGTATGGAGTACAGACAGATTCTGTCAATAACTGTTACTGGGAGCTTTCCTGTAAGGGACACAGACAGATTCTGATTTATAATCATAACTGTTTCTGGGGACTATTCTGTCAGGGGTACAGGGAGATTCTGTCAAGATTTAAAATAATTACTGTTACTGGGGCCTATCCTCTTAGAGGCACAGATAGATTCTGTCTAGATTTAAATTAATCACTGTTACTGGGGACTGTCATGTAAGGGGCACAGGCACATTCTATCAAGATTTAAAATAATATCTGTTCCTGGGGCCTCTCTTGTAAGGGACAATGACAGATTCTGTAAAGATTTAAAGTAATAACGGTTACTGGGATTGTCCTTTAAGGGACATTGACAGATTCTGTCTAGATTTAAAATAATAACTTTTACTGGAGACTGTCCTGTAAGAGGTACAGACATAGTCTGTCGTGATTTATCATTATAACTGTTCCTGGGGCCTCTCTTGTAAACTGCACAGACAGATTTTGACAATACATTTCTGGGGGTGCTCCTATAATGGACACAGGCAGATTCTGTCACGATTTAAAATAATAATTATTTCTGGGGCTTCTCCTGTAAGGGGCACAGTCGGATTCTGTCAAGATTTTAAATTATGCCCGCTACTGGGGCCTCTCCTATGAGGAGTGCAAATAGATTCTGTCATGATTTAATATAATAACAGTTTCTGCGGCCTCTCCTGTCATCTGCACAGACCGATCCTGTCAATTACTGTTACTGGGACCTCCCCTGTAAGGGGCACAGATAGATTCTGTCAAAATTTTAAAAATACCTGTTACTGGGGCCTCTCCTCTATGGGGAACAGACATAGTCTGTCGAAATTTAAAATAATAACTGTTACTGGGGCTTCTCCTGTACGCTGTACAGACAGATTCTGTCTTTAACTATTACTGAGGGCTCGACTATAAGGGGAACTGACAGATTGTGTCAAGATTTCAAATAATAACTGTTACTGTGTTCTCATCTGCATGGGGTACAGGCAGATTCTGGCAGGATTTAAAATAATATCTGTTACTGGAGCCTCTCCTCTAAGGGGCTCAAGCGGATTTTGTCAAGATTTTAAATAATACCTATTACTGTGGATATTCGTCTAAGGGGTATAGACAGATTCTGTCAAGATGCTAAATAATAATGGATAGAGATGATTGTCTTGCAAAGGGTATATGCACATTATGACAAGTTTAAAAGAATAACTGTTACTGGGGACTCTCCTGTAAACTCCACAGACGGATTCTGTCAGTAACTATTACTACGGGCTCTCCTGTCAGAGGAACAGACAGATTCTGTCAAGATTTAAAATAATAACTGTTACCGGGGCCTCTGCTCTCAGGGGTATAGACAGGATTTAAAATAACATTTTTTACTGGGTATTGTCCTGAATGGGATACAGACAGATTCTTTCAAGATTTAAAATCATAACTGTTACTGGGTACTGTCGTGTTCGTGGTACAGGCAGATTCTGTAAAGACTTAAAATAATCATTGTTATTGGGGAATGTTGTGTAAGGAGCACAGACAGATTCTGTCAAGATTTACAATCATAACTGTTACTGGGGACTCTCCTCTGAGGGGTACAGACAGATTCTGTCAAGACATAAAATAATAACTGTTACTGGGATCTCTTCTGCATGGGGTACAGGCAGATTCTGGCATGATTTAAAATAATATATGTTACTGGAGCCTCTCCTCTAAGGGGTACTGACAAATTATGCCAAGATTCTGTCAGTAACTATAACTGAGGGCTCTCCTGTAAGGGAAACCGAGACATTGTGTCAAGATTTCAAATCATAACTGTTACTTGGGACTCTCCTGTGAGTGGTACAGACAGATTCTGTCAAGATATAAAATCATAATTGTTACTGGGTGCTGTCCTGTTCGGGGTAGAGGCAGATTCTGTGAAGATTTAAAATAATCATTGTTATTGGGGAATGTCATGTAAGGGGAACAGACAGACTCTGTCACATTTAAAATACTAATTGTTTCTGCGGCCTTCGCCTGTAAAGAGTACAGACAGATTCTGCCAAGATTTAAAATAATAACTGTTACTGGGGCCTCTCCTCTCAGGGGCACAGACAGATTCTGTAAAGATTTTAATTAATAACGGGTGCAGAGGACTGTACTGCATAGTGTACTGGCACATTCTGTCAAGATTTAAAGTAATAACTGTTACTGAGGCCTCTCCATTATGCTGCACAGACAGATTCTGTCAGTAACTATTACTGAGAGCTCTCCTGTCGGGGAACAGACAGATTCCGTTAAGATTTACAATAATAAATGTAACTGGGGACCCTAGTCAAGACTTAAAATTCTAATTGTTTCGGCAACCTTCTGCTGTAAAGTGTACAGACAGATTCTATCAAGATTTAAAATCATAACTGTTACTGGGTGCTGTCCTGTCAGGGGTAGAGGCAGATGTTGTGAAGGTTGAAAATAATCATTGTTATTGGGGAATGTCGTGAAAGGAGCACAGACAGATTCTGTCAAGATTTACAATCATAACTGTTACTTGGGACTCTGCCATAAGGGGTACAGACAGATTTTATCAAGATTATAAATAATAACTGTTACTGGGGTCTCTTCTGCATGGGGTACAGGCAGATTCTGGCATGTTTTAAAATAATATCTGTTACTGGAGCTTCTCCTCTAAGGGGCACAGACAGATTCTGTCAAGATTTTAAATAATACTTGTTACTGTGGACGCTCCTCTAAGGGGTATAGACAGATTCTGACAAGATTTAAAATAATAATGGGTACAGATATCTGTCCTGCAAAGGGTAGATTAGATTACTTACAGTCCACACCGACCCGCCAAAGGGCAACCCACCCATTCCCCTACATTTACCCCTTTAACCTAACACTACCGGCAATTTAGCATGGCCAATTCACCTGACCCGCACATCTTTGGACTGTGGGAGGAAACTGGAGCACCCGGAGGAAACCCACGCAGACAATGCGCAAAGTCCACACAGTTCATCGCCTGAGTCGGGAATTGAACCAGGGTCTATGGCACTGTGAGGAAGCAGTGCTAACCACTGTGCCACCATGCCGCCCAAAAATCTTAACAGAAGAATGTACACGCACATTCTGTTAAGTTTAAAATAATAACTGTTACTGGGGCCTCTCCTGTAAAATCCACAGGCAGACTCTGTCAATAACTATTACTGACAGCTCTCCTGTAAGGGGAACTGACAGCTTGAGTCAAGATTTCAAATCATAACTGTTACTGGGGCCTCTCCGGTAAGTGGCACAGACAGATTTTGTCAAGATTTAAAATACTAATGGTTTCTGTGGCCTTCTCCTGTAAAGAGTACAGACAGATTCTGTCAAGATTTATAATAATAACTGTGACTGGGACGTCTCCTCTCCGGGGCACAGACAGATTCTGCCAAGATTTTAATTAATAACGGGCTGAGGGCTCTCCTGTAAGGGCAACAGACAGATTCAGTCAAGATTTACAATAATAACTGTGCCTTTCCTCGAAGGAGTACAGACAGATTCTGTCAAGACTTTAAAAAGTAACAGTTACTGGGTTCTCTTCTGCACGGGGTACAGGCAGATTCTGGCAAGATTTAAAATAATATCTGTTACTAGAGCCTCTCCTATAAAGGGCACAGACCTGTTACTGGGGCCTCGAGATTTTAAATAATAGCTGTCATAGTGGACGCTCCTGTAAGGGATATTGACAGGTTCTATCCTGATTTAAAATAATAACGGGGAGAGATGACTGTCCTGCACATTCTGACAAGTTTAAAACAATAACTGTTACTGGGGACTTTCCTGGAAACTCCACAGACAGATTCTTTCAGTAACTATAACTGAGGGCTCTCCTGTAAGGGGAACAGACAGATTCTGTCAAGATTTTAAATAATAACTGTTTCTGTTGCCTCTCCTGTAAGGGGTACAGACAGATTCTAGTCAAGATTTAAAATATTAATTGTTTCTGCAACCTTCTCCTGTAAAGTGTACAGACAGATTCTGTCAAGATTTAAAATAATAACTGTTACTGGGGCTTCTGCTATAAGGGGTACAGACATATTATTTCAAGATTTAAAATAACAACTGTTACTGGGTACTGTCCTGTATGGAGTACAGACAGATTCTTTCAAGATTTAAAATCATAACTGTTGCAGGGTACTGTCCTGTCAGGGGTACAGGCAGATTCTGTGAAGGTTGAAAATAATCATTGTTATTGGGGAATGTCGTGTAAGGAGCACAGACACATTCTGTCAAGATTTACAATCATAACTGTTACTGGGGACACTCCTATGAGGGGTACAGATAGATTCAGTCAAGATTTAAAATAATAACTGTTACTGGAATCTCTCCTATAAGGGGCACAGACAGATTCTGCCAAGATTTAAAATAATAACAGTTACTGGGTTCTCTTCTGCAGGCAGATTCTGTCAAGATTTAAAATAGTAACTTTTACTAGGGGCTCTCCTGTAAGCTACACAGACAGATTCTGCCAAGATTTAAAATAATAAATCTTACTGTGTTGTCCTGTAAGGGGTACAGACAGATTCTATCAAGAGTTAAAGTAATAACTGTTATTGGGACCTCTCCTATAAGAAGCACAGACAGATTCTGTCAAGAGTTAAAATAATCACTGTTATTGGGGCCTCTCCTATAAGACGTACAGACAGATTCTGTCAAGATTTAAAATAATAACTGTTACTGGGGCTTATCCTGTAAGCTGCACAGACAGATTCTGTCAGTAACTATTACTGAGGGCTCTCCTGCAAGGGGTACAGATCGATTCTGTCAAGATTTAAAATAATAACTGTTAATGGGTACTGTCATGTCAGGTGTACAGACAGATTCTTTGAAGGTTTAAAATAATCATTGTTATTGAGGAATATCGCATTAGGGGCAAAGGCAGATTCTGTCAAGACTTACAATAATAACTGTTACTAGCGACTCTTCTGTAAGGGGAACAGACTGATTCTGTCAAGCTTTAAAATAGTAACTGTTGCTCGGTTCTCTTCTGCATGGGGTACAGGCAGATTCTGGCAAGATTTTAAATAATAACTGTTTCTGCAGCCTTCTCCTGTAAAGAGTACAGACAGATTCTGTCAACACAAAATAATATCTGTTACTGGGGCCTTTCCTGTCAGCTCCACAGACAGATTCTATCAGTAACTATTACTGAGGACTCTCCTGTAAGGGTAACAGACAGATTCTGTCAACATTTAAAATAATAACTGTTACTGGGGCCCCTTCTGTAAGCTGCATTGTCAGATCCTGTCAATAAATGTTACTGTGGGCGCTCCTGCAAGGGATACAGATAGATTCTGTCAGTGTTTCAAATAATAACTGTTACTGGGGTCTCTTCTGTTAGCTGCACAGACAGATTCTGTCTGTAACTATTACTGAGGGCTCTCCTGTAAGGGCAACAGATATATTCTGTCACAATTTAAATTAATATCAGTTTCTGCAGCCTCGCCTGTAAAGAGTACAGGCAGATTTTGTCAAGCTTTAAAATAATAACTGTTACTGGGGCCTCATCTGTCAGCTGCACAGACACATTCTTTCAATAACTGTAACTGCAGGGTAGATGTTAGAAACAAAATCAATAAAATTTAGACGAGACCACCAAGACTAGAAACAAGACAATTTATTATGAACTTGCAAGTAAGGGCTTCAACTGCATCAGCAAATGAAGCAAATTAGAACTGAGGTTAGTGCCCAGTTATACCCTTTGAGCTGAGTGAGGTCATCTCTCCAGACTCCTAATTACCCAATCTCTCTTACTATTTCGCCTCTACCCATCTTTGCTCCACGCCCATTGCCCCTTTCTTTCCAAGTTGGCAATCTCTCCCTTGCACATGCTGTCATAAGGCTAAACTCTTATCTCGATGTTCCCCTTTGTAACTTCTTTCAATATCCATAGGTACATTCCATTCTTGTACATACATCTTAACAATGTATCTTTTTCATGCTTCATTTATATGTTTCAGTAATCTTAGCTTTTTTGCTGAAACTGTTGTTTTAAACATTATGGTAAAACAATTATTTTAATAAATCTACATTAAAGTTAGCACTTAATTATCCATAATTATGCACTGAAAAGTAGATATATTCTTCCCTAATTACCTGCAGAGTTAATAATTCTCTTGATGTACCCCTTTTCTGTATGCTTCTTCTATATCTGCAAAAACAACACTTTTACCCCATTTCTAACAATTCCCCCATTTCTCTTCTTAACCATTTGTTGTTTTTGCAATCTTATTTTCTGCCCTCTTTTCACCCTATGGTGTCGAGGTTCACAATCTAGTCATTTCTGTCCTTCTAAGTTTGTGTCCTTTCAAACTCTAGGAGTTATCTGTTACTCCAGCCGCCTTAAAAGGATTTGTCTATTCAAGCTAAAACTTCAACTGTCCTCCATAAATCGTTTTTATGTAAGGATAAAATAGATTAGTTAGAAACTGATAGGAAGGCAGTAAAAAGAACATTTTATTTCATAGTCTTGTAAAATCCTTAACCTTAAAACAAATCATGTTAAAATCTCCATAATAGAAATCAGATTCAAAACAATCCTGGATCTCAAGCTCCAGGGAACATTCAATCACCAACAAACAAATGTGCATTCAAACTGAATCACAAACTGAATCACACTTTCTACGAGCTGGACAGCTCTTTTCTCTCTTTCTCTCTGTCTCGCGCTCTCTCTCTCACACACACATACACACACACCATGTCTCACAGACACTTTGAGTTTCCTGCAACAACTCCTCTAGCTTTTGAATATTTTTCTGGACATCTGACAACCTGAAGCGGCAGGGACAGACCACTATAAACAGAGGAGAAAACATCAAAGAAGCGCTTCGCAGGAGGCTCCCAAGCACTGATGATGTCGCCTAGCCAGGGGACGAAACGTTTGCAACAAAAACTTCCAGCTCGGCGAATACAACCACAAGAAGATTTATAATACTAACTGTTTCTGCGGCCTCACCTGCAAAGATTACAGACAGGTTCTGTCAAGATTTAAAATGACTGTCAAGATTTAAAATGACTGTCCTACATAGTGTGCAGGCACATTATGTTAACTTTTAAAATAATAACTGTTACTGGGGCCTCTCCTGTATGGGGAACAGACAGATTCTGTCGACATTTAAAATAATAACTGTTACTGGGGCCTCTTCTGTAAGCTGCATTGTCAGATTGTGTCAATAACTGTTACTGGGGCCTCTCCTGTAAGGGGAACAGAGAGATTCTGTCAAGATTTAATATTATAACTGTTACTGGGACCTCTCCTGTAAGCTACACAGACAGTTTCTGCCAATACCTGCTCCAGAGGCTGCTCTTGTAAGGGACACGGAAAGATTCTGTCATGGTTTAAAATTATAACTATTACTGGGGACTGTCCTGCAAGGTGCACCAATTGATTCTGTCAAGATTTAAAATCATAACTGTTACTGGGTGCTGTCTTGTCAGGGGTAGAGGCAGATTCTGTGAAGATTTAAAATAATCATTGTTATTGGGGAATGTCGTGTAAGGAGCACAGACAGATTGTCAAGATTTACAATCATAACTGTTACTGGGGGCTCTCCTGTAAGGGGAACAGACAGATTCTGTCAAGCTTTAAAATAATAACTGTTACTGTGGTCTCTTCTATTTGGGGTACAGGCAGATTCTGGCAAGATTTAAAATACAAACTGTTTCTACAGCCTTCTCCTATAAAGAGTAGAGACAGATTCTGTCAAGATTTAAAATAATAACAGGTGCAGAGGACTATCTTGTATAGTGTACTGGCACACTCTGTCAAGATTTAAAATAATAACTGTGACTGGGCCCTCTCATGTAAGATGCACGGACAGGTTCTGTCAGTAACTATTACTGAGGGTTCTCCTGTAAGGGGAACAGACAGATTCTGTCAAGCTTTAAAATAATAACTGTTACTGTGGTCTCTTCTATTTGGGGTACAGGCAGATTCTGGCAAGATTTAAAATACAAACTGTTTCTCCAGCCTTCTCCTGTAAAGAGTACAGACAGATTCTGTCAAGATTTAAAATAATAACAGGTGCAGAGGACTGTCTTGCATAGTGTACAGGCACACTCTGTCAAGATTTAAAATAATAACTG
>NW_025203160.1:0-8257 GCF_004010195.1 Chiloscyllium plagiosum
GTGTGGCTATCAATGAAACAACCATCTCAGCAAAGAAGCCAACAATCACTTCCCTCACTCCCCACAGAGTTCTGGGTATATCCAATTACGTCCTGGGGATTTATCCAAATTTATACGTTTAAAGATCGCTAGCAGTCCCTTCTCTGTGACACAGAATCTTTTCAAATGTCACTATCTATTTCCAAGGTATTCTAGCTTTAAAAGCAACACGTTTGAGCCTCCTCAGTTTGGAGCTGCCTGTTCCGTTTACCCTGAGCATGGTGAATAACGGGCAATTGCACCACGATTTGTTGACAGTTGTCCTGGTGAATGGGCTCGTACAGGGGAGGAACATTCTCCTCCTAGTGGTGCCCATACCAAAAGACCATCGAACATGATCTGAGCTCACCACCCAAATCGGTGCAGTATCTGAGATCTGAAGAAATGTCCAGCCATTGAGGAAAAGCATCAAGAACCTTCTGCCTCCATCAATAAGTCATCTGCCAGGGTAAGTGTCACGGTATTCTCTCTGTTCCCTCACACTCACTGTATATATGTTAAAGCAACTACCACCACACAAGGCTCATGCTCCACCAATCTCATTATTGATTGCAGCAACTTCCGCATTTTCGGATTATTTTCGGAAGAGGACAGTCAAACGTCAGAGATCGGTGATCGGTGTTTGAAGTCAGAAATGGTTCTCTTCCTTTGCCTCTAGTGCTCAACTTTAATGTCTATTCGAGATCCTATGTGGTGCAGTGTGTGTCTGCAGGATTTCATTCATTAATATGGCAGTCTACAGATCACAACCATTTAAGATGGAAATCAGAGCCAAGCAATTGCAGATGATAATAGTTTATTTCTATGGCAGAGCACAGACACTGAACATCCAGCAGTTGAGGCAAACACCTTGCATTTGTTCAGCAATGTAGTTCTTTTCACTGCGTATTTCCGTAAATTGATCAAGAATTTAAGGAATCCATTTAAAAGCTGACGTTATGAATGTATCTCAAAATCTGGACATGGTTTGGCCTTGTGTAATTGGTAGTGCCCCTGCCTCTGAGCCAGATCTCTGGATTCGATTCATTTTCCTGAACTTGTGCGGTAGAGTTCCTCACTCTGGACCAGAAGGTTTGGTTCAAGTCCTGCCTATAGGTATGCCAGCAGCATGTCTGAACAGTTTGCTGACTAAACACACAAGAGAATAATGTTGCAGCTTTAAGAGCCATTGTCAAGTGGTTGTAGTACCCCTAACTCTGGGCCCAAAGGTCCATGTTTCAAATCCCACAGAGATATTTTATTGTAGATCTGAACACGTTGATTACGATGGTTTTCGAATTTGTCTTTTGGAGAAGAAAGAGGTGTCAGTACTGAAATTTCAGAATTCATGCCCAGGAAGACTGAAGGTACAGCCATTGGTGCTGATTGGAGTCAAATCTTCACGTTCTATGGGGTTTATAACTTCATAAACGTTATAGTTAGGATGAATAGTCAATGTTCTTTTCCGCCATGGATTAGAGTTCCAAAACATAAGTTTGAAGTGATCGGGGTAATATTTAAAACAACCGAAGGAGCAATTTTCTCACACAGGCCGCCGTAGTGCATGTATGCAATGGGCCATCAGGGAATGTGGTGGAGGCTGGTACAATTGCAGAACAGTGGCACATTTGTTCTCACTGCTATCTCACAGCGCTAGACAACTGGGTTCAATCTCAGACTCGGGCAACTGTCCGTGTGGTGTTTGCACGTTCTCCTATGTGTCTGCCATGGACTCTGGTTTCCTCCCTCCAACAGTGCACAAGTGTGTAAGTTAGGTGGATCGGCAACTGTAAATAACGCGTAGTGTTCAATAATATGTAAGTTTGGCGCATTACTCATGGGAAATGCAGAGTTATGGTCTTGGTGGCATGCTCTTTCAAGGGTTCATGTGGGATTTTTGAGCTAAATGTCTGTTTCCGCACTATGGGGATTATATAGTTTAAAAGGCAATGGGATGGATATACGGAGAAGAGGATTTAGAGAGATATAGGTCAAATATTGGAAAATGGATGTAGATTGATTTAGGATATCTGGCAGGCATTAACGAATTGAAATGAAGGGTCTATTACTGTGTTGGACATCCGTATGACTCGTTGATCCAATTGATCAAGGACGCTTAGTAATTTTGAATAACCTTCTTCAATGTCCACTTTATAACCACTCTCGGTGTCATCTGCAAACTTATTAATCGTACCTTCAATATTTTCACTTCAATCGTTGATATAGATGACAAACAAAGGTTGATGCAGCAAAGATCCTGTTGAATTCCGTTGGTCACAGGTCTACAGTCCGAAAAGCGACACAGTACCACCATGACCATCCCCTTTCTCCTGCCATTAAGCAGAACCACACTGGTGCGCACATACACACGGACAGGTATGCAGAGCCACAGACACAGTTCTGCCTTTAAGACAGAGATAGATAGACAGTGAAGAAGAGTAGAACGGTACGATAATCAGATTGGTCAACGGGACAAGGAGAGGTAGATGAAGATCAATTTGGATAAATGTAAGGTTTTTTTCACTTTAGAAAGGTAAATCAGGGTAGGAATTATCGGTTTAAGGTAAGATTCTGGAGAGTGTCGCTGTATGAAGAGAATTGGTCTGCAGGCGCATAGCTCCTTTTAAGTCGAGTCGCAGGTAGACAGGGTCGTGATGAACGCGTTTGGCACATTTACCCTGAAGTGTCAGAGCATTGAGTATAAGAGTTGATGGTTGCATGTTACGCCTGTACAGGACTTTGGTGAACCCACTTTAAGAATACTGTACACAATTCGGTTTGCTCTACTAAAGTAAGGATGTTGTTATTTTTGACTGTGTGAAGAAAGGATTCACAAGAATGTTCCATGACTGGAGGTTTTGAGGTACAGGGAAAGTTGAATACGCAAAGGTTTATGCCCCTGAACTATCGGAGGCTGAATGGTGACATTATAAATCATGAAAACATCCTGTTTTCCAAAGTAGGGGCGTCCAACAACCATATGAGTCCAAACCGCAGGTTGAAGGTGAGAACGGAAAGTTTTATGAGGGAACTTAGCGACAACTGTTTCATACAGAGAGTCGTGAGTTGGTGGAAAGTGCTGTGAGAGGAAATGGTGAGGACGGATTCAATTGCATATTTAAAGTGAATCTGAATAAATACATGAATAGGAGGAATAATTACGAAATGCCGGCAAACGTGAATAAATTAAATTAGAATGACTGGTTGAAGTGGAGATTGTAGTGCAGGGAAAGTACAACAGGACATGCAGCAACCAAGGAACAGGACAATCGACATTTCTGGCATACTCCTTTCAAGAGGAATGAGGCGTGTGGTCCGGGGGACTGAGAGGTAACCTGGAGGCGGGGTGGGCCTGAGGGAAATTTATCTGGGAATGCAATAGTTAGATGAAGCGGGGGGGAGAAGGTGATAGGTCCTAGAGGAGAGTGGAGCTGATGGACGGGGGCCTATCTACCGACCTTCCACCTTCTCCCCCACCTTTATCAATCCATCGTACTCTCAGCAATCTTCCACCCATGCTCCCCTCCGACTTTTCTTTCAGGCACAATACCCAAAAGCCTCATTCCTGATGAAGGGGTTCAGCAAAACACAACTTATTCTTTAAAAAAAACACTCTAAATAAAATACTAACCAACAAATACGGTTATAGAATAACTTACCTCTATTGGAAAGTTTAACATAATAATGGATACAGTAAGTAGTACGAATGAAAAGTTTCAATAAAGTGACACCCCATAAAAACTCCCATTGGCTAAAATGAAAATTCAAACGCAGATTCTTAAATACAGTTCTCCAATCAAGGAGGGAACGAAAATCATCAAGACAACATTCTGAGAGATTAGCGGCCAGGGAACTTTCATTGCAAATAGAGTAGAATCTGTACAGAAAGACTGTTCCACATTGTTCGTAGTGCCTACATTGCTCATGGTACATACGTGGGATGTTATCCTGGTGTTGAAGCATTGAGGAGGGAAGTCAATTGATTTTGAGGTAGCTGAGCACTTTAATTACATTGTGCACAATTCGGCGATGTTTAGTTTAGCAATGTAGGTACTGCACAGCAAGAGTTAGAACTCGGGGAAAGGCAGTTATGATGCGATGAGGCAAGAGTTAGGATGCATGGTATCGGGAAATAAACTGCGGGGTTATACACATGAAATGTGGAACGTATTCAAGATGCAGCTACTGCGTGTCTTTGATACGTATGTACCTGTCAGGCAGGGAGGAAGTTATTGAATGAGGGCGCTGTGGTTTAGGAAATAAGTTGAAGCTCTTGTCACGAAGGATGTTAGGATGAGGCGTGAAGGCTCAGTTAGGGCGCATGAGAGTTACACGTTAGCCAGGAAAGACCGAAAGAGGTAGCTAAGGAGAGCCAGGAGTGGGCACGAGAAGTCGTGGTGAGTAGGATCAAGGAAAGCACCAAGCTTTTGATAGCTGTATCAGGAGCAACCAGAGTAAAATTAGGGGCAATCAAGGGTTGTTGTGAGAAGTTGTCCTTGGAGTCAAAAGAGATAGGGGAAGCATTAAATAAATATCTTTCGTCAGTATTCCCATTGTAAAACATATAATGTTGTCGAGGGGAGTATTGCAATACTGGCTTGTAGATGAGATGAGATTGATGTTCCCAAGGAGGAGATGGTAGCAATTTTGGGAAGTGTGAATGTCCCTTGGTCCGAATTTGGATTTATCGTCGCTTCATTGGTAAGGTTGGGAGCGATTACAGAGGCTTTCGCTTTGATCTTTATGTAATTGTCTGTTGGAATAGTTCCGGAAGTGTGGAGGATTGCACGTATTGTTGCCTTGTTCAAGAAGGGGAGTAGAAAGAGCCAGTGAACCTTATTTCGGTTGTGGGCAAAATGTTGGAAAAGGTTTCTAAGACACATGATGAAGTGTCATCTAGAAAGGCAAAAGTTGATTAGGGATAGTCAATAAGCTTTTATGAAGCGTAGGTCGTGTCTCACAAACGTTATTGTGTTATTTGAGATGTTGAGGGTAAAGCGATTGATGTGGTGTGATGCGTGAAGGCTCAGTTAGGGCGCGTGAGAGTTACACGTTAGCCAGGAAAGACCGAAAGAGGGAGCTAAGGATAGCCAGGAGTGGGCACGAGAAGTCGTGGTGAGTAGGATCAAGGAAAGCACCAAGCTTTTGATAGCTGTATCAGGAACAACCAGAGTAAAATTAGGGGCAATCAAGGGTTGATGTGAGAAGTTGTCTTTGGAGTCAAAAGAGATAGGGGAAGCATTAAATAAATATCTTTCGTCAGTATTCCCATTGTAAAAAATATAATTTTGCCGAGGGGAGTACTGCAATTCTGGCTTGTAGATGAGATGAGATTGATGTTCCCAAGGAGGAGATGGTAGTAATTTTGGGAAGTGTGAATGTCCCCTGGACCGAATTTGGATTTATCGTCGCTTCATTGGTAAGGTTGGGAGCGATTGCAGAGGCTTTCGCTTTGATCTTTATGTAATTGTCTGTAGGAATAGTTCCGGAAGTGTGGAGGATTGCACGTATTGTTGCCTTGTTCAAGAAGGGGAGTCGAAAGAGCCTGGGTAGTAACAGACCAGTGAACCTTATTTCGGTTGTGGGCAAAATGTTGGAAAAAGTTTCTAAGACACATGATGAAGTGTCATCTAGAAAGGCAAAAGTTGATTAGGGATAGTCAATACTTTTTTAAGAAGCGTAGGTCGTGTCTCACAAACGTTATTGTGTTATTTGAGATGTTGAGGGTAAAGCGATTGATGTGGTGTATGGGGATTTCTCTAAGGCGGGTCATAAGATTCCATACAGTAGGCTATTGCACAAAATGCGGAGTCATGGAATCGAGAGTGATTTAGTGGTGTGTATAAGAAATTGGCTAGCTGAAAGAAGACGGAAGATGGTTGTTGATCAGAAATGTTCATCCTGGAGTTCAGTTACTAGTGGTGCACAGAAAGGATCAGTTTTGGGACCGCTGCTGTTTGTCATTTTATAAAAGCCAGGATGAAAATATCGCAGAGTGGTTTTGTAAATTTGCAAATAACACGAAGGACCACACAGTTGTGGATAGTGCCCAGTGACGCTATGTGTTACAGCGGGACATAGATAAGATGCAGAACTGGGCTGAGAGGTGGAAAATGGAGTAAAATGCGGACAAGTGTGAGGTGATTCACTTTGGAAGGAGTTACAGGAATGCAGAGCATTGGGTTAATGGTGAGATTCTTGGTCGTATTGATGAACAGAGAGATCTCGTCCACATACATAGATTTGGGGCGACACAGTGGCTCAATGGTTAGCACTGCTGCCTCACAACACCAGGGTCCTAGGTCCGATTTCCAACTCGTGCAACTATCTGTGTGCAGTCTGCACATTGTCCCCGTGTCTGCGTGGGTTTCCTCCGGGTACTCTGGTTTCATCCTCACAATCCAAAGATGTGCATGTCAGGTGAATTGTCTATGCTAAATTTCCTGTAGTGTTAGGTGTATTAGTCAGAGGGAAATAGGGCTGGGTGGATTACTCTTCGGAGGGTCGGTGTGGACTTGTTGGGCCTGTTTCCACATTGTAGGGAATCTAGTCTAATCCTTGAAAGATGCCACCCAGATTAATAGAGTTGTTAAGAAGACATATGGTGTGTTAGGTTTTATTAGTAGAACGATTGAGTTTCGGATCCATGAGGTCATGCTGCATGTACAAAACATTGGTGCAGCGACACTTGGTGCGTTACGCACAGTTCTGGTCACTGCATTACAGTAAGCATGTGCAAACCTTTGCAAGGGTTTGGAGGTGATTTACTAGAACATTGCTTGGTATGGAAAGGAGAAAGGACAAGGGGATTGAGGTTCTTTTCGTTCGAGAGAAGACGGTTGAGAGGTGACTTTATGGAGACCTATAAGATAATAAGAGTGTTTTATCGGGTGGACAGTGATATGATTTTTTCCTCGAGTGGTGACGGCTATTACGAGGGGGCCTCGCTTATAATTGACGGCTGATAGATACAGGACAGATGTCAGAGTTTGTTTCCTTACTCAGAGTGTAGTGCAGAAGTGGACGATCCTGCCTCACCAGCCGTACACTGGCAAACCTTAAGGCAATTTAAATGGTCTTTGGATAAATGTATGCATGAAAATAGAATAGTGGCGGTTCTATGGGCTTCAGAGTCGTTTTACAGCCGAGGGGGCCTCGCTTATAATTGACGGCTGATGGATACAGGACAGATGTCAGAGGTTGTTTCCTTACTCAGAGTTTAGTGCAGAAGTGGACGATCCTGCCTCACCAGCCGTAGACTGGCAAACCTTAAGGCAATTTAAATGGTCTTTGGATAAATGTATGCATGCAAATAGAATAGTGGCGGTTCTATGGGCTTCAGAGTCGTTTTACAGCACATCGTAATATCGAAGCCTGCAGGACCTGCACTGTGCTCTACTGTTCGAAGTTATGTTGTGTGAAGTCACAAGGAGGCATCTTCCATTTCCGAGAAGATAAAGTGCTGCTCTTTATGAAGTCAGAAGCAGGTGGGTATAGCTAACTGTTTCAGCTGGAAGGTCTTGTGTCTGTTGTCTGGGATTGTGAACAACTTGACAGTAAACGCAGGATGATACATACCAAGTGCACATTACTGTGGGGAGAGTTAATTAAGAGCAAGTACGTCTGTCTCAGTAGCCATGAGGCTCGCAGAGGCACAACAAATATTAGACATCCCGTATTAGAGTGGGGAATGCATTCGCTAACTTCAAATAATTTTATATTGTTCGGGTTGATCATGTTGTGGTGTCACCTGTGCGGCTTACTCTGTGAAAGTGTAGTTTCTCCCTCTAATCTGTCCATATTTAGTGTGATCTGCCCATCCTGCTCGCAAAGTCTTTAACTATACTCAGGTACACGTGGCATCAATCAATCAATCAATCCTGGATAAAGTATGAAATTTCTCAATGCAACCACATTCCTAAGAGCCAATCGAGAGGATGCTACTACACTGAAATCTGCTCTATCACAACAGCTGTCAATCTAAAATACTGTCTCTGGGCACAACCGCCCTGAACCCTCAAAGTAAGTGCAGATTTCTCTGAACTTCTCTTTCACTGCTTTAATAAGTGAACATTGACTCTTTAACACAATGCACTTCAGTACTTTGTTTGTAAAGCTTCAAATTCTACAGTTTAAAAGCCTTTTCTTTTTTTTCTGATATACTGGCCTTAGCCCAAAAGTAAACGTTGCATTTAAAATTTCCATTTTCTTTGGGATTAAACGGTCAGCGACAGAATGT
>NW_025203161.1:0-8257 GCF_004010195.1 Chiloscyllium plagiosum
TCTCTAAAGGATACTCTCCCTTTTTCCAAGCCAATTACAGCAGTTTTATGCATTTTGCATTGTAAGTATTTACATGCAGCATTGATGTCATTGTTAGCCACATTTCCTTAATCTACACATTCAATGCTGTGAACACACAATCAATGATGGACAACACGACGGGCACCCCTCAGTCCTCCCATGAACTTTTCAGTTATGATTTGTCTTTTGGGTATTACAAGGGATCACATTTACTCCAATTCTTTCAATGTGGAATGCACATGGAATTAGCTGCCAGTAGAAGTGGTTGAGTCAGATATATTAACTGTATTTAAAATTCATTTGGACCATGACATGAACATGAACTATTTAGAATAATATGGGCTAAATGCAGGGACAGGGGGTTAGCGTTGATTGACAGGTAGGAATCCATGATTCGGTAAGTCTTTGTCTTCTCATATATTTGCCAGTAACATGGATGTTTACTTACTCCTAAGGACTCCTCTGAACACCGTGTTGTAATTTATATTCCGCATTAAATTTAATTCGGTAGATTTCAATGATTGGTAATCGCAACTAAGTTAATAAAGATTTTTGTTAAGATTAACTCGAACAAAAAGCGACCTTACTCTGAGGCAAGGTTGATGAACTGGGGACAGATTCTCATTCACGTGGCCCTGAGAGGGCAAACACCCACAGTCTGTCTGTCTTGAAGCTACAGTTAACGACTTCTGCCGTTTTGTTTGGTTAATTCAGTGGATAAGGGTATCGCTGGTTAGGCCAGCTTTTTTTGCCGATCCTTCACAACCCAAAGGGCAGTTAATAGTCAAATTCCTTGCTGTGGGTCAGAAATCACCTGCAGGCCATACCCGCTCAGGTTGACTGCTGCCTGTTCTGAAGGACATCTGTGAACCGGATGCGATTTTCCAACAGCTGACTCAGAATCCGAGATTTTTGTGGAACTCAAATTCGACCATCTGTCGTGACAGGACTCAGAACGGGATCCCTGGAACTTAACCGGGGACTTTGCATTACCAATCCTCCGATAATCTCATTGGAACATCGCTGCACCTGCACGTGCTTTATGTTGCTTTTAAACAGAATTTTGTTTCTTGGACAAACGCTTCCGCCCCTGAGCTATACAAAGTCTCTTTACTGAATAAGACAATATCTATTGTAGTTCCATTTGTGAGGGCGAAGTTCAATCAGTTTCACTGTTTAACCAAGTCATTAAGACAACGTTATTTGGATTCTGATTGTACAGCAGTACATGAATTCGCTCCAACTTTTATCTTATACTTTATCTTTGTCATCTTTCCTTTGATGTCTTGGTGCACAGATCTTTTCGGCAAATTCACAAATCTATTCGGCAAATTTACAGGCATAGAAATCTGTTTGCTGATATGTAAAACTGCAATTGTTTCTGTCGCTACTGGTATAATGAATGTGATTTATGACTTTTCTCTACCCCTTCCCAAGCTGCGGTTCTCTATTAGAGTTTATGCGTTGATAGCAATTGCTCGTTTTGTCCCAGTTTACACAATATGCACATATATATAGACAATCGTTATCTCCTTCCACTTCATGTCTTGATGTTGGCTTATAGGTTTACATTTCTGACGCATAATTCCCTAATAATTTCAGATCATTGCAGAACAAATCTTTCCTTTCGACATTTTACTAAGCAACAAACTGGGCACTGTGGTTAATGCTCAGGTACATGTTTCTTTCTTAAGAGTATTCTTTATCAAAATGTCTTTGTGTTAAAAGTTCCTGGATGTAGAAATTTGATTAAATTCTTCTCATTTAGACAATTTTATGACTCCCACGGGATCTTTCATTATCTTATCCAATAACTCTGTGTGGAGACAAAAGACTTGCTACGAAAGTGCTATATCTAGCTGCTAATTCGCTTTCCGCCACTTTATGTCAATTAAAAGGTACTGTGCATCTATTTCATGTCAACTTTAAACATAAGCCGCTCCAACAGTCAGAGACGCAAGGTTGTGCAACATTTGAAATGTCTGAGGGATACCTTTGTTAATGGAATTGTAGAGGAGTGCACAGCATCAACCTTAAAGTATGACAAAACATGAGACGGAAACCAATTTGCTCTCCTTACTTGATGGATGCATTTGCTGCGTGACTTGTTTTCCCACTTTAACCCAGGAGGTTAGTTTTGTCGACTAAAAACCTAGCACACCTTTCTCCCCCTGCCAAAACTGGAAAATTGTCCAGAACTAAGAGTTCAAGCCAGAGACAGAAAACGTTCAATAATTTGCATACTTAATGCAAAGTGGGAGAATAGTGGGGACTAAAACAAAAAACTGCCTGTTATGTAATGTAAAGTAGGGCAAATGAAGTCTGGGATAAGCTTTCGCTTTCGGCAAAAATCTCTTTGAAAATTAATTTTGAGTTAGACAGTGACAAAAGCTGCTTTTTGTCTGAGATTTTTTTTGTTTTCCAGGGACACATGGAGAATTAAGAACAATGGAATCCTATCTCTTTTAATATAGTGTGGAACAATCGAAAGGACTTCAATTTATTGAGAAACTGACTGAATTTACAGTTTTCAGTTCACATGCAGAGATCTGTTTCCCAGCAGTCACGGTGCAGCTAATAATATCTCCTTGACATTTTTGTCATATCTCATCGGAGGAAACATTGCTATCTTTGTGTTCGGAACATTTCACACTTGAATAATCTCACATCGCACAGACAGCTCCGCGATTAGCATTTGCCCGCAGCTCAACAGTAAATGCATTATTTGTCTTTAAATTCTACTGTGAGGTTGCCTCCTATCACTGGAGTTCACAGTGGGTGTCTGAAAGTAAGATTCGTGTACAATGCGTATTGTAAGATAATCTTTAGAGCATTGTGCGTCAGTTCATAATCATTCCATTTCCTGTACTCAGGATTCATCCTCCTTTTCGGTATGTAAGATACCATATTTCCCTGTTCAGTATTCTATCCAATCTATTACAAGAATTATATTACACCATTTTAATTCTGAATACTTCACGTATAAGAAAAGTTTTCCAAAGCATTTGCAACATTTGGATCACTTTTACAGTATTCCACAGACAAATGTAGGACAACCACGCGCTGCACACACAAAATAAACCCGAATAGCAATAAGGATAGTTAGTACAGGCAGCAATTTTATTTGCTTCGTCACAATAATCTTACCAGATCTTAAGGGCTGCTTTCTCAGTAGAGAGAGAAGCGACCGGCGGTGATTGAATCTGATGACCAGCAGAGCTAAGGCGAAGTAAGAGGTTGAAAAAGAAAGCTTCATGGTAACCATAAATGGGTGATGGGAACTAAACACATGTTGATACCTTTACGCTGTTTTGTAACCGACAATCCATCTGACCTATCGAAACCGATGCCCCAGCGTCTTAATTAATATTTAGATCAAAGAGAGCGAGATTTCGATTTGGTTGATGTCTGTTTCCCTCGATCTCATTCAATAAACACAAATCACGTACGCCATCTCTGTTTGGGAATGAGACCGCTATGGAAATCTACTTCAACATTTACTCAACTAAATGTCATGGATACATACCTGGAGTGCCTGTGCGTCGGTTTCGTCCCCTTACTTAGGAAAGGATGGCCTGGCACTGGAGGGGTGCAGATATGGTTCACTCGGTTGATTTAAATTGTGGAATTTGGCTTATGAGGACTGGCTGAGAAGATAAGGATTGAATTCATTGGAATTCAGAATAGGAATCGGGGGCTCTGATAGTAAAATATGAAATTATGAAGGGAATCAATAAAATAGAAATAGATAAGAACTTTCTACTGGTGGTTAAAACTATGTTAAGACGGCTTAGCCTCAAGATTCGAGGAAGCATGTTTGGAAATGAACTGAGAAGGAACTTCTTCGCCCAGAACTGTGTTCACCGAAGGAACTCCTTGCCCATGGAAGGAGTTGATGCCACTTCAGTAAGCACTTTTAAAGCTAAGCAGGATCCGTTTTTGAAAGATAACGGAATTAAAGGATATTGTGAAAACGAGGGTAAGTGCAGTTGAGTCCACGAAACGATTAACAATGATCTTATTGGGCGTTGGAGCAGGCTCTGAGGGCTGGATGGCCTATTACTGCACCTGGTTCTTGTGTCCTTATGTTCCGTACCTCCCAATATTCAGAATTGCAACACGTGCAATGAGAAATGGATAAGCAAATGAAATTGATTAAATGGATTCCAGTACCGAGAATGTAACTGATTTCGTCCCTCATCCAAATGTCCGATGCACGTTTTTTTCTCCTTTATTTGGACAATCGGTTTCTCGCAATGTTGGGGTTATGGAGATAAGGCAAAACTGTGAACATAAGAAATGTCAGGTCAATTCATAGAATAGCGGGGCAGAATTGATGGTCTGGATGGCAAATTCAGCTGCTGTGGCTTTTGCTGTCATGGTGAAAGAGAAAGCAGGTTGGAGAAGTTAGAATTCAACAAATAAAGACAATAACATCTGCTACAAAACAAAGTAAGTGTGATCAAAATAGTCCATGCATATTTTTTACATATCACAACAAAGCAAGGCATGCAACGTTTCAAGAAACGCATTGAAATTTTAATTTATCTGTCAGCAATTTTATTTTACTTTTAGTCCTATTTCCCAATTGGCCTCAGTATTATTGGACAGAAAGAGCTTGTCATACTTTTCAGCGCTTTTCTGTATTTCCTCAGCGTTATTACATAAATGAACGGGTTCTGTAAACAAATCAAAAATTTCAGCAAAGTCCCCACTTCAACAGCGATATATCGCGGATCATTGTATTCGCCTCTGTAATAAGTGGTGTTTGTTATTCTAGTTGACACAAAGCTCACCGAAGCTGTCAACCAAAACAAGATGAAACAGCTTGAAACAGAGAACAATAAAATGATGGATTTCATGCGGTTCTCAATCTCTGGATCACTGCATTTTTTATTTCTGTAACCTCTGAGGGCTTGGCGGATTCTATTGGCCAGGAGAATAGATCGTATGGTCAAACAATTAAACAGGACAATCAGTGAAAAAGGAAACCAAACGACCCAGGTGCTGTGAAACCAGACGAAACCTATACCTGGTGGTGAGAAGAAAAATTCTTCACTTGACTGACATCCCCACTGCACTCCGTTAATTAGTTGTTGGGTTTTATATGCAAACAAAGTTGGAATATTCTTGAGAATACTGACAAAAGTGAACGTTGTTATTACCACGACAGCATTTCTTGGGGTGCAGAAACTTCGTTTAAAGTTCTGGTCACAGAGAAATGCAAAACGGTCAAACGTGAAGGAAACTGTGAACCAAACAGATAAGTCAACGCTGGAAATCATCGTGTATAAAATCGTCTTGCACACTGGAGTACGTGCCAAGAATGAAAATGGAAAATGAAAACTGAAAATGCGATATAAGGTGACGTCGATGAAAATAACCATTAAATCTGCTGACGCCATGGCTATCATGTAGACCAACGTACACTTTGTAACACCACAGTACCTTCGAGGCAGAATTATAAGTGTCATCACATTTGCTGCAAGGAGAAGAGAACAGATTCGACACGTTTTAACAACTCATTGCCATTTATTAAGAAAGCACTTGCCGTGAATGATTGATTGCATGTCCTGAGTATCAGTATGAAAACAAAGCTACACGATGGACCTTATTATTGGGATATTGCATGGGAAGTGATACATTTTATATATCCCGTTACTATTTTATAAATGCCATAGGTATCTTAAATACCATTATCACCGCTGTCTGAACTGCAAAGGGTAATACAGAAATCGACTAAAACATTTGTGCAGTAATTTCAATAAAAAATATTGCAACAGGAGTAATTGTATTATATTAAGGTCGATGGAACATGATCGAATAGAATGTTTTCGCACTTGACAAGCGGGTCTAGACCGCTTATTCTGAGGAGGACATGACTTTTCTGCATTGTAGTAGGGAAAATAAAATAATCAATATCAATTACTAATTCATAGGTCACAAGACAACATTTTAGAGTCCAACCGGTTTATTTGAAATCACAAGCTTTTAGGAGCACTGCGCTTTAGACAGGTGAAGTCACCTGAAAATAATCTGGTGTCGTTTGACTTCTGAGTTTGTCCATCCCAGTCCAACACCAATACCTCCACATCATCGCAATTGTCAAGAAACAGACAATTAGAACTTACCAGTTATACCGATGGTTACAATAATCGGGTAGTAAATCTCTTTTACCAGCATTATTGCAGGTTTTTCCATTTTTTCTGTGAATTCTGTATGAACAGGAAGGCGCTAACTGGTGGATATCATAGCTAATAGACGACTAGCTTATTTATGCACGAACCAATCCACCAAGGAGATAATTAGTTTATTTACAATTAGCATTTGTTACACTTGTTTACCAAGTACAGACTGACGGGTTATGTTTACGTGCATGACAAACCAGATGTCAAAGGAAAATTCGCATTGATATTCTTATTCTTTTTTTTCTGTAAAACAGGTAGGTTCATAAAGTTTGGGTTGGTCAGGATGTCAAATTTAAGCAGCCTCGTTTGCTTAAATTTTCTGAACATGAATGAGATACAATGATTCAATTCCAGCAGAGCGGGTGAGGAAATAAATTCTGCCACATGCACGATGAAACTAGTATTGTAGAAACGTTGTTAACAGATCATTTTGGGGATGAATACAGCTATTGCTCACACAAAAATGAAGGGTACTACTGTCCTTAATATTGTAGTACCATATTCACAATATTAGAAACATAGAAACACAGACAGTGAATGGAGGAATAGAGTAGTCGGCCTTTCGAGCACGCGCCACCATTCAACAAGACTCACTAACTCATTCCAACCCTCTCCCTATATCCCCTTGAATATATCTGATGAACTGGCATGAAAAAGAATTTTGTGTCAGAGAATTCCATCGGTTCACAACTCTGTGAATGAAGAAATTCTTCTTTATCTCAAACCTGTCTAGAATACTCCTCATTAGGCTCTGACGCCTCGTTCTGCACTTGGCCAACATCAGGAACATTCTCCCATCATCTAGCGTGTCTCGCCCCATGAGCAAGTCAAATGTTCCTGTGGCCACGGCCCGCCATCCTTTTAAGTTCCATTGAATGCAAGCTCAATCCAAACAAGCTTTCCTCACCTTCTTTCACTGACAAATCAAAGCCACCCGCCAACTGAAAGAACAACAAATCAACTTTCTCCCTGGGCCCAGCAAACACACGGAAGCAATGTCGATTTCACCAGTTTCCTCATTTCCCCTTCCCTCCACTTCATCCCAGATCGAACCTTCCAAGTCAGCAAAGCCTTTTTAACCTTAGCAAACTGCCCATCCTCCTTCTCAGCCATCAAGATCATTCTTACCACCAACGTTTCGAATCACTTCCCACCTGCATCCATCTACCGCCATGCAACCAAATGTCCACCCAGCCGCACGCCACGCCTCCATTTATGTCTCAGCCACTACCTCCGAAACATTCCTGAAGAAGGGCTTATGAAACGTCGACTCTCCCACTCATCAGACGTTGTCTGATCTGTTGTACGTATTTCTAGCGGCGCACATTTTGACTTTTTTCACATGTCAATCTTGCCATCTTCAGAATCAGTCTGGTGAACCATTGGTGGACGCCCACAATAGCTCCTTGGATGCTGCCTGACCTGCTGCGCTTTTCCAGCAACACATTTTCAGGCTTGCAATAAGGCCAGAATTCCATGAGGTTTCATGACTGCCTTCTTACCTCCATACTAACCTTCAGCGACCATTCCACCATGATACTCAGGTCTCGTTGCTCATCGCCCTTCCTTAAACAGTTACCATTCTGATAATATTCTGCCTTCCAATATCCAAAGTGCATAACCTGACATTTATCAACATTATGGTACATTTGCCAATTATTTTCCCATTCAGCCAGTTTGTCCACGTCACTGTTCAGGCTCTGACCATCCTCTTTACAATGCACACATCCAAATATCTTAGTATCATTCAATTGCTCTGGTGCTTTCCTAAATGTCCTCATCTGATAAAATAAGATTTTATCGATTTCACTTTGTAATGTCTGATCAGGCAATTAGTAATCTTCAAAGACCTCATAAAATGATGTTTCCTGTTAATAGTTTCAAGTATTAAGTGCAATTTTTGCAATCCTATATCGAATGCATCGCAAACAAACAAAGGGATCAATAAATTAACATGAAGAGAAATGAGCACAATAATCTGAAAATATATTTGCAAAATTCCTTCAGGAGAACAGAATTTGATGAATGGCAATAATAGAATCATTCAG
>NW_025203162.1:0-3616 GCF_004010195.1 Chiloscyllium plagiosum
CCCGGCCCATATCCCTCCAAACATTTCCTATTCATATACCCATCTAAATGCCTCTTAAATGTTGCAATTGTACCAATGGTTGACTGTCAGAAAATGTAAGAAGATAATTCAGAAGTCTCCTGTGGCTATTCCTGTCTCTAATAGATATTCCATTTTGGGTACTCTTGAAAGAGACAGTCTCTCAGAGGAAATAGAAGTGGTAATCAGATCTGAGGCACGAAGTAGGAATCTTACATTAAATGGGATTTGTCAAGACTTCAAAGAATAACTTTAGGGACTGTCCTGCCAGGGGCACAGACAGGAGAGTCTGTGACAGTGAACATGAATCTAGGATAGTACAGGTAGTTCTCCTACATTGCGCGTTTATTAAATGCGATTTGTCTGTAATGCGATTTGTGAATTGCCGACATGTTTTTATAAAGTGAACTCCTGTTCGCTGTTCCACAATTCTCATCCCCAGCACTAGGTGTCGTAGTGTATGTGGAAGACTGGACTCCGTGAACAGTCAGATCGTGCACTTTCTCATGAAACGCTTTGTGAAAGGGGTTGTGAAATATTTGTATGAGTGGATTTGGAAAAGCATCATGAAAATGTCTCGACAGCCTGATGACAAGAAGCTGGGAGCAATCTGTTGATTTAAAAACTTAAAAGAATTGAGATAAGAGTGAAATTTCACTGGAATTGACGAAAAGTAAAAAGCCAGTTTGAAACCTGGCTTTGTTCTCTGAATTAAAAGCTTTTTTTCTCTCTTTTTGCTTAAAAATATGTTTAGATGTTAAAGAGGATCTGCAGACTCATGTGAATCTGTTTCAGTGATTAATCACTGTGGTAACGAACTGCAAAAAATACCAGTACATGGGTTTGGATGTGGTCAGTCAGCTACTCAGGGTGGTCAGAGTTAGGAAGCTCGACACATCATGGGTGAGGGAGAGAAGGGTAGGTGGCACACCGTTACTTTTGGTGCATGTGTGGAGATGTCCTGAGGGGGTGAGTAGGCAGAAGAGATTCAGGGTTAGTCAGGATCAGATGTTAGCGAAGATGAGAGTAAGTGGAGAAGATGTTGCAGGAAGTGGTGGGTACCATAGCAGAGATAGATTGAGTGTGAGATATTAGTGAAAAGATTAGATTACTTACAGTGTGGAAACAGGCCCTTTGGCCTAACAAGTCCTCACTGACCCTCCGAAGAGCAACCCACCCAGACCCATTCCCCTACATTTACCCCTTCACCTAACACTATGGGCAATTTGGCAGAGCCAATTCACCTAACCTGCACAGTTTTGGACTGTGGGAGGAAACCGGAGCATCCGGAGGAAACGCACGCAGACACGGGGAGAATGTGCAAACTCCGAATAGACAATTGCCTGAGGCGGGAATTGAACCCAGGTCTCTGGTGCTGTGAGGCAGCGGTGCTAACCACTGTGCCACCGTGCCGCCCTTGGTTTCAATTTTACCAGCAGAGTGAAGAAGGTCATTGATCATCTTCCTACATTCTGTGCATTCCTTCAGATTGCTGAGAGTACACTGGCCTGGATGGTAACCCGGGTCCAGGTTGGTGTGATTCCAGTAGGATGGCACCCTCTGTTAGCCTGGGAGGAAAGGACATCTTGCCTTTGCGTCAACCCATCCCCGCCAGCAGCATCACCATGTCCCTGCCCACAAAGAAAGGCACCAATTTTCCATTGTCTGCCAGGTCCAAGGTCAATGTCAGGAACCATGCAGGACAGCTCCAGACTGATAGCTCTTGTCTGGGTGCACAATATCGGTTTAAAGATGGTGCTGCACCATGGATGTTCGTCAATTTTGGGTTATCCAGGAAGTGGTGATTTGTTTTGAAAATGGCACATGGTATGCTGTGCTAGGATGTGTGAGAGGGGCAGATTACATGACAGTGTGGAAATAGGCCCTTCAGTCCAACAAGTCCACACCGACCCGCCGAAGCACAACCCACCCATACCCCCTACATTTACCCCTTACCTAAGACTATGGGCAATTTAACATGACCAATTCGCCTCACCTGCACATCTTTAGACTGTGGGAGGAAACCGGAGCACCCGGAGGAAACCCACGCAGACACGGGGAGAACGTGCAAACTCCACACAGTCAGTCGCCTGAGGCAGGAATTGAACCCGGGTCTCTGGCGCTGTGAGGCAGCAGTGCTAACCACTGTGCCACCGTGACGCCCACCAAAGGGTGGAGTAGGTAATAAATCAGGCGCATTTTGTAAAATAAGGTGATAGATGTCACCGAGCAACACAATGTGAAACCCTCTGAAAAACTTAACAAAACTGGCACTTAGCAAAATAAATTAATATTCAGCCCTGGATCTATCAAGGCAGGTTTTATTCTGAGATCTGACTTGTACAGTGTTACCATTGGATGAGGTCAGAAGACTGGCTAGAATATAGTGCATTCCAATTAAGAGTAACCATTTGAGGATCCTGATGAATTGCATTATAGAGTACCAATACAGCAGGTCAGTTACAACAGGTCAGAAGTTACTTAGACTGTGCTATTTGTGTTAGGCTAACTATTATTTTTATTTTGACTGTTATTTTTGGTGGTTTGCCCTAACCCTGTTTTTCCCATAGGCCCCATTATTTCTCTTGCAAAATTTCTAAAACAAGGCATCATACAAGAAGGCAACTATAGGAGAACTACCTGTGCTTTGTTTTCTTGGTGCCAATGTGAAGGACATCTCAAAACGTTTGAATCATATTGTAAAAGGGGAGAGTGAGAAATGGGAAGTAGCTGTACACATTGATAGAAATGAAATAGTTAGGAAAAGGGATAAGGCTTTGCAGAGTGAATGTAATAGGTTAGGTAGAAGGCTAAAAAACAGAACATCAAAAATAGTAAACTCTGGTTGACTTCCAGTGCCAAGTTCTAATGAGCGAAGGAATAAAAGGATAGGGGACCTAATCAATGACTGAAGAGGTGGTGCAATGTGCAGGATTTCAGTTTCTTCAATCACTGGGATCTCGTCTGGGACAGAAAAGACCTGTTCAAAAAGGATGGGTTTCACCTGAATTGGAAAAGGACCAATATCCTGTTGGGAAGATTGCCTAGCTCTATTTCAGGAGCCAGTAAACTTTTGGCCGGGGTGCTTCTTAAGTAACAGGGAAAATAGAAAGCAAGATGAGGATGGCTCTGAATCAAGAAAGAGCAAGTTAATTCCAAAGTTCAAACAAAAGCAAGTCATAGAGTCATAGAGATGTATAGCATGGAAACAGACCCTTCGGTCCAACCCGTCCATGCCGACCAGATATCCCAACCCAATCTAGTCCCACCTGCCAGCACCCGGCCCATATCCCTCCAAACCTTTCCTATTCATATCCCCATCCAAATGCCTTTTAAATGTTGCAATTGTACTAGCCTCTACCACTGCCTCTGGCAGCTCATTCCACACATGTACCACCCTCTGCGTGAAAAGGTTGCCCCTTAGGTCTCTTTTATATCTTTCCCCTCTCACCCTAAACCTATGCCCTCTAGTTCTGGACTCCTCCACCCCAGGGAAAAGGCTTTGTCTACTTACCCTATCCATGCCCCTCATAATTTTGTAAACCTCTTTAAGGTCATCCCTCAGCTTCCGATGCTCCAGGGAAAACAGCCCCAGCCT
>NW_025203162.1:4245-7434 GCF_004010195.1 Chiloscyllium plagiosum
AATCAAGTTTGTGAGACATGATTTCCCACGCACAAAGGCATGTTGACTATCCCTAATCAGTCCTTGCCTTTCCAAATACATGTACATCCTGTCCCTCAGGATTCCCTCCAACAACTTGTCCACCATCGATGCCAGGCTCACTGGTCTATAGTTCCCTGGCTTGTTCTTACCACCCTTCGTAAACAGTGGCACCACGTTAGCCAACCTCCAGTCTTCCGGCACCTCACCTGTGACTATCAATGATACAAGTATCTCAGCAAGAGACCCAGCAATCACTTCTCTAGCTTCCTGCAGAGTTCTAGAGTACACCTGATCAGGTCCTGGGGATTTATCCACCTTTATGCATTTCAAAACATCCAGCACTTCCTCCTCTGTAATATGGACATTTTGCAAGGGGTCACCATCTATTTCATTACTTTCTATATCTTCCATATCCATAAGTCAGAGATCAAAGTAGCTCTGAAAAATTAAACAGCATTTATTTCAACCTAAGAGGTCTTACACGTCAGTCTGATGAACTCAAGGCATGCATGGGAACATGGGACTAGGATATACTTATCACAGAAATTTGGTTGAGGGAAGGACAGGACTTAGTTTTCCTGGTTTTAGATGTTATAGGAAGGATAGAAAGACAGGCAAGAGGGGTGGGGTGTGTTGTATTTTGATTAAGGAAAACATTACTACTGTAATTAGAGAAAATATTTCTGAGGGATTTCTTAGTGAAAATATGTGGTTTAAAATTAGAAATAAGGGATGATCATCTTGATGGGATTGTACTATAGCACCCCCCCCCCCCCATTCCCGCCACGCCCAGTAGAGGGAAATTGAGAAGGAAATATGTAGAGAGATCCCGAATACATGTAGGAGTAATAAGGTTGTAATAGTAGTGCATTTTAATTTTCCGGACATTGATTGGGACTGCAATTGTGTTAAAGGTTTAGATGGTGAAAAATTTGTTAAGTGTGTTCATGAAAATTTTCTTTATCAGGATGGAAATATTCTTACTATAAAAAGAGCAAAACCTGATATTCTCTTGGGGCAATAAGGCAGGGCAAATGACTGAAGTGTTAGTAGGGAACACTTTAGGACTAGTCATCAATACTAGTAGTTTTAAAATAGTTATGGAAAAGGATACACCTTCCATAAAAGTTAAAGTTGTTAATTGGAGTAAGGCAAATATTAAGGGTATGAAACAATAACTTTCCAAAGTCGAATGGAGTAGACTGTTCACAGGTAAAGGGAGGACTGACAAGTGGGAGGCCTTCATAAGTGTGATAACAAGAGTTCAAAAGCATTATGTTCCTGTGAGAGTGAAAGGCAAGGCTTGTAAGATTAGGAAACATCGAATGAATAAAGATGTTGAAGTTCTAGTCAAGAATAAAAAAAGAATCATTTGGTAGATATAGACAACTAGGATCAACATGAATATACCCTTTTCAAGTAGGGTAATACAGAAATCCCTGGCAATTACAGACTAGTCAGTCTTACATCTGCAGTCAGCAAAGATTTGGAAAGAATTCTGAGGGATAGGATTTATGACTATTTGGAAAAGCATAACGTGATTAAAGGCAGTCAGCATGGCTTTGAGAGGGGCAGGTAATGCCTCACAAATCTTATTGAGTTCTTTGAGGAGGTGACCAGACAGGTTGACGAAGGTCGACCAGTGGATGTGATTTTTATGGACTTCAGCAAGGCATTTGATAGGGTTCCCCATGGTAGGGTCATTCATAAAATCAGGAAGTATGGAATACAGGGAGATTTGGCTATCTAGGTTCAGTATTGGTTGGCTGACAGAAGGCAGAGAGCAGATGTAGATGGAAACACTGCCTGGAGGTCAGTGTTGAGTGGTCTTCCGCTGGGCTCTGTTCTTGGGCCTCTGCTCTTTATAGTTTTTATAAATGACTTGGATGAGGAGGTTGAGGGGTGGGTTAGTAAATTTGCAGATGACACAAAGGTTGGAGGTGCCGTTAATAGTATCGAGGGCTATTGCAGGCTGCAGCATGACATAGACAGGATGCAGAGCTGGGCTGAGAAATGGTAGATGGAGTTCAACCTGGATAAATGCAAAGTGATGCATTTTGGAAGGATTAAAGACAGTATTCTTGGGGTAGTGTGAAGGAACTGAGGGATCTTGGTGTTCAAGTACATTGATCCCTCAAAGCTGCCACCAACTGTATAGGGTTGTTAAGAAAGCATATGGTGTTTTGGTCCTCATTAATAGGGGCATTGAGTTTAAGAGCTGCAAGGTTTTGCTACAGCTCTACAAGTCCCTGGTGAGACCACACTTGGAATATTGTGTCCAGTTCTGGTCGTCCTACTATAGGAAAGATAGAGATGTTTTGGAGAGGGTGCAAAGAAGGTTTACCAAGATTCTGCCTGGACTGGAGGGCTTACCTTATGAATAGATGATTTGGAGATGCTGGTGTTGGACTGGGGTGTACAAAGTTAAAAATCACAACACGGAGTAGGGATCCAAGATGGCGGCGACCCAGCAAGTCTGAGTCTACAGTGCTCCTCCCAAGACTTGGGCAAAGTGGGCCACCCACCCCCACCACACTCAGCAAATCATTTAAAATAGCTGTTTTAAAGCCTTGTAGAAATGATCTCCAAACTGGATGCGAAGATCGACGCTTTCATTGAAGAATCCCGAAGTCGATGGGACTCACTCTCGGCCGCGCTGCAAAAGCACGACCGAGGCATTAAAGAAATCGAGTGCCGAGGGGCAGAGCTAAAGGCCGTGACCTCCGAAACCACAGCGCAATCGGCCGTGGATCGGGTCCGGACTCTCGAACAGCGAGTCCGGACCTTAGAGAATCGTATTGATGACCTCGATAATCAAGGTCGCTGAAAAAATATTCGTTTGCTGGGCCTTCCCAAACGGGAAGAGTAAGGCCAACTTACAGCGTTCCTCGAGCAGTGGTTGCCACAGCTTTTAAATCTGGAGGCTGGATCAGGCCAGGTAAGAGTGGAATGGACCTACCGGGTCGCAATACGCGGGCCCGGCTCGAACCAGCGCCCTTGCCCGGTCCTGTTCCAGCTGCAGAGCTACAAGGAGAGGCAGATACTCCTAGAAGCCTCTAGAAATCTTGGAAAAGATTCCCAAGCCAGGATTTTTAAAGGATCCAAGATCATGTTATTCCAGGACTTTTCCCCAGCTCTGGTCCGAAAGAGGAAGGCATTCGATGAGGC
>NW_025203162.1:7567-8257 GCF_004010195.1 Chiloscyllium plagiosum
GGGTGGGGAGAGGGATTTATTTATTTGTTCTCTATTTAATGATTTTCTCCTCCCTTGGGGTTTTTTAAAAAATTATTCTATGTATGTATGTGTGTATGTATATATATATATATATATGCGTGTGTGTATATATATGTGTAGGTATATATGTATATATATATAAGCCGGTGGGTTTAGTTAATGTTGGTGGGGGGAGGTGGTTACCTTATTCTATTTTACCTCTGTCTCTCAGAGCGGGGTTGTTTTCCCTTGCTATTTTGTATTATATTTAATTATTATTTGTTGAGGTGGTAATTTTATAGTTATATATGTTTATACATGGTATTAACATTACCAAATATATCCAGGTGTGGGTGGTGGGGGTAGGGTGCTCACTGTTAACTCTAGCTTTGTATTATATTTGAATTCTCCTCATCCTATTGAGGAGCGCCTGGGTCAAGGGTGGGGCATTGGTTGGGAGAGGATACGATGGACTTTTGGAAAGGAAGTGATACCTCCTGGAAACAAGGGGGAAAAATCTCCATTTAAATATGTTTTCTTTTGATTATTTAGAAATAGTTTTTTATTATACTGTCGTGAGTGTATTAGAGAGCCTTTATTTTTGTGAATTTTATATGCTCTATGCTCGGGATGTTTTGGATAGGGTTTCCCCTCCCAAGGGGTCTCGGATTTGCCTGGATGATTATGGTT
>NW_025203163.1:0-5056 GCF_004010195.1 Chiloscyllium plagiosum
AACAGTAATCTAGGTTTGTTCAATACGTCATTTCAGTTGCATGACACTGTAATCTTTTGCTATAAATTCTTATGTGTCTTATGATCCTGTCCACAGCTACCTGATGAATAAGCAGTGCTCTGAAACTCGTGTAGCAGGGTAGTAGGGATAATCCAGGTAATTATAGACCAGTGAGCCTGGCGTCAGTGGTAGGGAAGCTGCTGGAGCAGGTACTGAGGGATAGGATCTATTCCCATTTGGAAGAAAATGGGTTTATCAGTGATAGACAACATGGTTTTGAGCAGGGAAAGCTATGTCTTACCAACTTAATCAAATTCTTTGAGGAAGTGACAAAGTTGATTGATGAGGGAAGGGCTGTAGATATCATACACATGGACCGTAGGCATTTGATGAATTTCCCCATAGTAGGCTGATGGAGAAAGTGAAGTCGCATGGGGTCCAGTGGATGGACTAGCTGGATGGATAAAGAATTGGCTGGGCAACAGGAGACAGAGAGTAGTGGGGAAAGGGAGTTTCTCAAAATGGAAAACTGTGACAATGGTGTTCCACAGGGATCCGTGTTGGGACCACCGCTGTTTGTGATATACATAAATGATCTGGAGGAAGATATAGGTGGTCTGATTAGCATGTTTGCAGATAACACTAATGTTGGTGGAGTAGCAGATCGTGAATGGGACTGTCAGCAAATACAACAGACTAGAGATAGATTGGTGAGTGGGGCAGAGAAATGGCAGATGGAGTTCAATCTGGGCAAATGCAAGGTGATGCATTTTTGAAGAACCAATTCAAGGGCGAACCATACAGTAAATGGAAAAGTCATGGGGAAAATTGATGTAGGGAGAGAGAGAGAGCTGGGGGTGCAGGACCATTGTTCCCTGAAGGTTACAACGCAGGTCGATAGAGTGGCCAAGAAGGCATACAGCATGCTTTCCTTCATTGGACGGGTATTAGGTACAAGAGTTGGCATTTCGTATTACTGTTTGGTAAGGCTTTGGTTCGGCCACATTTGGAATACTGTGTACAGTTCAGATTGTCTCATTATCAAAAGGATGTGGATGCTCTGGAGACGATGCAGAGGAGGTTCACCAGGATGTTGCCTGGTATGGAGGGTGCTAGCTATGAAGAGCAGTTGACTAGATTAGGATTATTTTCATTAGAAAGATGTAGGTTGAGGGGACACCTGATTGAGGTCTACAAAATCATGAGAGGTATAGACAGGGTGGATAGCAAGAAGCTTTTTCCTAGAGTCGGGTGTCAATTACTAGGAGTCACGAGTTCAAAGTGAGAGGGAATAAGTTTAAGGGAGATATGTATGGAAGGTTCTTTACTCAAGGATGGTGGGTACCTGGAACATGTTGCCAGAGGAGGTGGTAGAGGCAGGCAAGACAGCATTATTTAAGATGTATCAAGACAGATACATGAATGGACAGGGAGCAGAGGAATACAGATCCTTGGAAAATAGGTGACAGGTTTAGATAGAGGATCTGGATTGGTGCAGGCTTGGAGGCCGAAGGGCCTGTTCTTGTGCTGTAATTTTCTTTGTTCTTTGTTCAGGGTGAACTCTCTGTCATAATAAGGACAGATGGTATTATTGAAGGGCCAATATGTGGGAGTTGTGCAGTGAAAGAATATTGGTGTAAACTGTAAGGAAGTAAAAACTTCCACAGCTGATGAATCACCTTCAGTATCATAATTTCAACCAAACTCATCTCCAAACTCCAAAACTTCAGACTCTGCTCCCACCTCTCCAACTGGATCCTCGACTTCCTGACCCGCAGACAGCAATCAATGAGGATAGGTGATAAGACCTCCTCCACGATAACCCTCAACATCGGTGCAAAGCTGCATACTCAGTCCTATATTATACTCATTATACACTCATGACTGTTTGGCCAAATTCAGCTTTAACTTCATTTTCAAGTTTGCTGATTACAGCAACAAGGTAGAGTACATGAAAAAAGATAGACAGCTTCGTGACATGGTGTAAAGACAACAATCACTCTCTCAATGTCAGCAAAATGAAGGAGATGGCCATCGACTTCAGGAAGCAGAGTGGAGGACAGTCCCCTATCTGTATCCATGGTGCTGAGGTGGAGGTGGTTGACAGCTTCAAGTTCCTGCGAGTAAGTATCACCAGCAATCAGTCCTGGCCCATCCACATCAATGCTACAGTAACAACAGCACACCAACACCCTACTTCCTCAGAAAGCTAAGGAAATTCCACAATAACCCCTTACCAGTTTGCAGAGGTGTACCATTGAAATAATCCCATCTGGATACATCACAGCTTTGTATGGCACTGCTTTGCCCAAGATGACAAGAAATTATAGAGATTTGTGAATGCAGCCCAAACCATCACGCGGGCCTACTTTCCCTCCATTTACTCTGTCTACATTTCCCACTGCTTCAGTAAAGCCACCAACACAATCAAAGACTCTTCCCCCTCCAGTTATACTCTCTCCCACCTTCTTCCAAAGGTAGAAGAGAAAAAATTTGAAAACGGTACCAACAGATCTGTGAGCAGCTTCTTTCCGGCAGTTATCAGACTTACAAACTGACTTCTCATATGGTTGGGTTAACCATTCTCTGTACCTTCTCTGCAGCTGTAACACACTATGATCTGCATTCTGTGCGATTACCCTGATATACTTATGTAAGCTATGATTTGTCTGGATATTATGCACGACAGTACTTTTCACTGTATCTCAATATGTGGCAACAATAAATCAAATCAAATCAACTGCTTTTTGTCATTGATATAAATGATTTGGATGTGAATACAGGAAGTATGGTTGAAAAGTTTGCAGATGACACCAACATTTGTAGTGTAGTGGACAGCAAAGAGGGTTACCTCAGAGTACATCAGGACCTTGTTTAAATGGGATGATGGGCCAAGGAGTGGCAGGTGGAGTTTAATTTAGAGTAAATGTGAGGTGCTGCATTTTGACAGGGCAAACTAATGCAGAACTTATATACTTAATGTTAAGGTCCTGGGAGTGTTGCCAAACAAAAGACCTTAAAGCGCAGGTTCATAGTTCCTTGAAACTGGAGTCACAGCTGGACAAGAGTACTGAAGAGGATATTTGGTATTCTTGCATACATTGCTCAATGCATTGAGTATAGGGGTTGGGAGGTCATGTTGCAGCTGTATAGGACATTGGATTGAGCACTTTTGAAGTACTGCATTTAATTTTAGTCTCTCTGCTACAGGAAAGATATTGGGAAACTTGAAAAGGTTAAGAAAAGATTTGCGAGGCTGTTGCCAGGGTTGGAGGGTTTCAGCTATAGTGAGAGACTGAATAGGTTGGGGCTGTTTTCCCTGGAGTGTCGGAGGCTGAGGGGTGACTTCATAGAGGTTTAGAAAATCACAAGGGGCATGTATAGGATGCATAGCCATGGTCATTTTCCCAGGTGAGGGGAATCTAAAACCAGAGGGCACAGGTTTAGGGTGAGAGGACTAAGATTCCAAAGGGACCTGAGAGGCAACTTCTTCATGCAGAAGGTGGTGCATACATGGAATAAGCTGCCAGAGGAGGGAGGGGAGGCATCTGAGTGGGTATATGAATTGGAAGGGTTTAGAGGGATATGGGCAAAATGCTGGCAAATGGGACGAGATTAATTTCCAAATCTGGTTCACTTGGTCAGGTTGGATTAAAGGGTCTGTTTTCGTACTATACATCTCTATGACTCTAAATCACATCTTTGTCAAGGAGAAACCTTTTGAGGGTGGAATGTAGCTGTAACTCTGGTCATTCTTCATCATTGGCAGTGATGGTGTGTGGAGGAGGCTTGGGATTAAAGCAATCTGGAAGGTTAGACCTTGGCCTGTCATTATCTGGATGCTCCCTTTCTCTGGCCCTGTTTTGGCCACTGTCGGGTCGATGTGCTGACGGAAATTTCCAGTCAGTTCAGGAGAGGAGCTTTAATTGTTCACTTCCATTCTAGACACAGCCTGGGACGTTGCTGAGAATGGACAGGGCAGCTGGTGGAAGGATGTTTTGTGCCCACAGTCCTTGGATCCCACCCACTTTGTCACAAACGCCTGACCCATGTTCATGGTACGTTTTGGCTCCCTAAGGGTGTTACTGAAACATGAAACAAACAAATCAGAATAAAAGTTGATTATCACCAACTCTAATGAGCATAGAGATGGAAGAGCACACAACAGAATGGCTCACTTACCTGAATGAGCTACCCTGGCCAATCGAGGGTCAAATCCAACACTCAATATCTTTGATGTCTTTGCCAGAAAGAAATTGACCACGCCACTGGTTATCACACAGTTTGGAAACCCATCCAAGGGATGAAAGCCCCCAGCCTTTGAGAACAAGCATTCCCCATCATCAGGATTTCCATATTCATACCACAGCCTAAAGTGGAAACGATTACCATTTACTGAGCCACCAACCTGTAAAGATTACATTACATCCAATTAGAGAAATGGAATATAGTTTTCATTTTTCATTCTATTCCCACAAGGTCTCCTTGTCAATGCTTCCTCAGTATTTCCTGCTGTAAGCCCACTTCAAGGCTGTATAATTGTTGTGAATCCTTGAGCAATCCTCTTGCTGAGACCTGGAGAACCATGGAAGATGGAGACAATCCATTACTTCATGAGGGTCCAGGACACCAAATGTTCATCTCATGACCCCACTTGGTTCCTGATACTCACTTTGGGAAGCTGGGGTCGATATTTCCATCACGTGATCACATTCAAAGAACCAAATATGTGTAAAATATCCTTCTTTCCTCCCTTACGAGAGTTGTAGAATCCCTACAGTGTGGAAGTAGGCCATTCGACCCATCGAGTCCACACTAACCCACTTAAGAGCATCCCAACCAGAATCATCCCCTACCCGAATTTCCCATGGCTCATCCACCTTAACATCCCTGGATACTATGTGTAATATAGCATGGCCAATCCACTCAACCTGCACATCCAAACTCTGCAGGAGGAAACTGGATCACCCTGAGCAGACCCATGCAGATATATGGAGAATGTGCACAGTCCACATAGACAATCGCCTGAGACTGGAATTGAACCCAGGTCCCTGGC
>NW_025203163.1:7006-8259 GCF_004010195.1 Chiloscyllium plagiosum
TCAAGATTAGAGTGGTGCTGGAAAAGCACAGCCGGTCAGGCAGCATCCAAGGAGCAGGAAAATCGACGTTTTGGGCAAAAGCCCTTCACCAGGACTGAAGGCAGGGAGCCTCCAGGGTGGAGAGATAAATGGGAGGGGTTGGGGGTGGGGTGAATGTAGCAAAGAGTACAATGGGTGGATGAGGGTGGGAATGAAGGTGATAGGTCAGAGAGGAGGGTGAAGTGGATAGGTGGGAAGGAAGATTGGCAGATAGGACCGGTCATGAGGATGGTGCTGAACTGGAAGATTGGAACTGTGGTAAGGTGGGGGTGGGAAATGAGGAAACTGGTGAAGTCCATCCAAGTCAGCACCCTGCTCCCACTTTCGTTTTGTCCCCTTTGATCCTATTAGCCCTCAGGACTATATCACACTCCTTGAAAACATTCAATGTTTTGCCCTCAACCTCTTAATGTAATAATTTGTTTGTAGTGGTGTACTGTAGATGCTGAATGTAAATATTGATCACAGATGTTATGTGTTGTGCTACGTAAAACAATTGCACACATATTATTGGACAAACTTATCTGCAGTTCCCCAACACAGAGGTTCAATATAACGAAATGCTTGGTATTACAATGCATAGCAACTTATGGTGCAGTCACCTACAAGAACTCACTTTTGCACCAGATCATGAATGCTTTACTTCATAGATGAGTAAGGCTGTTAGACAATGAGGATTACTCACTGAAAACGTGGCTAGTAACAGTAGAATCATAGAGTCATAGAGATGTACAGCACGGAAACAGACCCTTCGGTTCAACCCATCCATGCCAAACAGTTATCCCAACCTAATCTACTCCCACCTGCCAGCACCCAGCCCATATCCCTCCAAACCCTTCCTATTCGTATACCTATCCAAATACCTTTTAAATGTTGCAATTGTACCAGCTTCCACCACTTCCTCTGGCAGCTCATTCCATACACGTACCACCCTCTGCATGAAAAAGTTGCCCCTTAGGTCCCTTTTATATATTTCTCCTCTCACCCTAAACCTATGCCCTCTAGCTCTGGACTCCCCCAACCCAGGGAAAAGACTTTGCCGATTTATCCTATCCATGCCCCTCATAATTTTGTAAACCTCTATGAGGTCACCCCTCAGCCTCCGACATTCCAGGGGAAACAGTCTCAGCCTGTTCAGCCTCTCCCTATAGCTCAAGCTATGCTAGGATACAGCACAAGAAAGATACAATTCTACACATGGCAACATGCCAGAT
>NW_025203164.1:0-2503 GCF_004010195.1 Chiloscyllium plagiosum
CACCGAGCTTCATGCCTGGGTCTCCTGCTCTGCACATCCCGGTTTGCAAAGTAAAGTTCCCTTGTGTAACTGGTCTCTCTCGTTTTCTCTGCTTGCAGTCCATCCGGTACCAGTTCTACCCTCAGAACAAGACCTGTGTGAAGTCTGCTCTCCGTACTCCATTCCAACGCATCGCAGTTCCCTCTAATGCCACGTTCGTCTCTCAGATATATTTTGGTGGCTCCTCTGAACCACGGGAGGGTGTTCTGACCAATGTCTGGATGCTTACGACTGGTGACAGTGGTAAGTGTGAAGGTAGACCTAAGTGTAAAGGTAGACCCCACCTCCTGCTTGCGCCTCGTGGGTGCTGTTCACTCTCGGGCACATCATCAGGGCCTGGCAGGGGTGTGCCACTTTGGAGAGCATTGTGTCGATATTGGCCTCACCCAATGACTAGCCACTACCACCACACTCCAAATGAGTTTTAACACAGGAGTGGGAACCCTGGCTGCTTATTTATTTTCCTTTGCAACTTTGCAAATATTGAATTGAACGATTTTATTGTCACTCGAATGAGTGCAGTGAAAGGTTTGGACTAGATTAGATTCCCTATACTGTGGAAACAGGCTCTTCGGCCCAACCAGTCCACACCGACCCTCCGAAGAGTAACCCGCCCAGCCCCATTTCCTTCTGACTAATGACCCTAACACTATGGGCAATTCCCCTGGCCTGCACATCTTTGGAGGAAACCCACGCAGACACGGGGAGAATGTGCAAACTCCACACAGACAGTCGCCTTATGCTGGAATCGAACCTGGGACCCTGGTGCTGTGAGGCAGCAGCACTAACCACTGAGCCACCGTGCTGCCCCCAATGTTCCCACTTATGGTGCCATCTTAGATACCGAGGTACAGATACAGAGGAACCTCGATTATCCGGTATTCAATTAACGGAACTTCGGATCATCCGAACAAGATTGCAAGGTCCCGAGGTATGGCTACCTATGTTATCCAGCATCGATTATCCAGCATTCAATTAACCGAACACAATTCTCCCCGACCGCGGTCGTCGGACAATTGAGGTTCCTCTGTATTTATGTATTTGGTCCAAAATGGAAAGAAAAATAAATAGAAGTCCAGCATAAGAATAAGAAGGAAAGAAAGAACTCCATTTACAGTCCCAGATACGTGGATATGTGTCACTGTCCAAGGCAGAGCACAGCAGACTGGGATATCTCTGATTTGATTTGATTTATTGTAGTCACATGTACCTAAGTACAGTGAAAAGTTTTGTTTTGCGAGCAGTACAGGCAGATCATAGCAAACAAGGACATACAGATGATAGGGTGCTTAGACAGAACGAGGCAGACGGGCTACACTGCATGGGAGGTGTGCAAAGACAGATCAACATTAGAAAGATCTGCATTATTTGAAGTTAGACAGTCCATTCATCAGTCTTTTACGGCTGGGAAGAAGCTGTTCTTGAACCTGCTGGTGCGTGTGTTCAAGCTTCTGTATCTTCTGCCTGATGGATGAGGTTGTAGGAGAGCATTGCCGGGGGTGGGACGGGTCTTCGGTGGTGTCGGCAGCCTTTTCACAGCAACGAGAAGTGTAAATGGAGTCCACGGATGGTCTGGGCTGTGCACACGACTTTCTATAGCTTCTTATGGTCCTGGGCATAGCATTTGTGTTCCAGGTCATTCCGCAACCAGATAGCATGCTTTCTATGGTGCATCTGTCAATGTTGGTGAGGGTCCTTGTGGAAAATGTCGAATTTCCTGAGCTGCCTGAGGAAGAAGAAGCGTTGTTGTGTGCTCTTGACTATTGCATCTACGTGGAAAGTCCAGCACAGGTTGTCGGTTATCGTCTCTCCGAGGAGTTTAATGCTCTCGATCCTCCCTACCTCAGTTCCGATTATGTAAATGAGAATGACGAGTTCTTTTGTTTGCTAACATTGAGAGAGAGAGAGAAATTGTTATCCTTGCACCACGGCAGCAAGTCATACTCTGTATAACTTGGGGACAGGAGAGGGTCCCTTTTAAGACCGTAAGGGACAGGAGTAGGCCATTTGGCCCTTCGAGCCTGCTCCGCTATTCCATGGAATTGTGGCTAATCCGACATCCCTCACAGCCACTTTCCTGCCCTTTCCCTCGATTCTCCGATTGATCAAGAACCCATCTATCTCAGTCTTAAATACAGCCAATGACCCCATATGTCTCCGAGGCGAGGTGTTCCGAAGACTCACAGCCCTCTGAGGCAAGAAATTCCTCCTCATCTCAGGTGACCCTTTATTCCGAGATTGTGCCCAAAGATTATAAATTAGTGAAGCCTTTACCATTCTTGGTGGACAGAAGAATTTACGAGCTTCCCTTCTGAAGGATCTGGACCTGATTAACCTCACCGCACCATGGCTGAACACTTTAACTTTCCCTCATTTCCCCTTGCCCCCACACCTCCCCTCCGACCTATCACCTTTACCCCACCTCCATCCACCCATTGCACTCTCAGCTATCTCCCCCCACCCC
>NW_025203164.1:3911-8259 GCF_004010195.1 Chiloscyllium plagiosum
GGCATTTGGATGGGTATATGAATAGGAAGGGTTTGGAGGGATATGGGCCGGGTGCTGGCAGGTGGGACTAGATTGGGTTGGGATATCTGGTCAGCATGGATGGGTTGGACCGAAGGGTCTGTTTCCGTGCTATACATCTCTACGACTGTATGACTCTATCTGAGAATGAATGTTAAAACATTGTGTTGCCAGGAACTTCTCACTCACACAGCAAGTGGCTCAGGGCTGAGGTAAACAACGTGAGAGTTTGCTGGAGGTTGTTTCACTCGGGGCGTAAAAGATGATCATTGGTAAAGGAATGATGTGCAGTGCCAAAGCAGGAGATCAGCACTGGATGGGATGCACCTCGGGAGAGCCAGAATAAACCTGAGGGCCTGAACAGGAGACAGTGAGGGACTGCGGATGCTGGAGAGTCAGAGTCAAAAGGTGTGGTGCTGGAAAAGCACAGCCAGTCAGGCAGCATCTGAGGAGCAGGACTTTCGGGCAAAAGACCTTCATAGGGAGACCTGATCAGCCTCTTTATGCTCTGTCATCATCATCATCACCATCGTCATCGGCGGTCCCTCACAGACGAGGATGACTCTCTCCTGCACTCAGGGTGAGTCCATAGGTGGCTGTACAGATCGAGAGGACTACCGCAGGCTCTGTTACACTTGGGGCAGAAGGTGGTCGCGGGAAGGGGTGGGTGGGCCGTTGGCATGGCAGTGCACCCCTTACGCTGTTTCTGCCCGGCTTCTGCTTTCTCCCTGACGGAAAGTCTCAGAGGAGCTCGACGCCTTCCCGGATGCTGCGCCCCCACTTTGGACGGTCCTGGGCCAGTGATTCCCGGGTGTCTGTGGGAATGTTGCACTTCCCCGGTGAGGCCTTTGAGGGTATTCTTGAAGCACCACCTCTCTCCCACCCTGGAGCCGTTTCGGAGCTGGGGATAGCGTACCTGCTTGGGGGAGTGTTGTGTTGGGCATGTGGACGACGTGCCCAGCCCCATCGCAGCCGGTCAAGGGGTTCAGTGCCTCGATGCTGAGGACATTGGCTTAGTTGGGACATTGGTGTTGGCGTGTCTGTCTTCCCAGCGGATTTGCAAGATCTTGTGCGGGCAGCGTCGGTGATGCTGCTCCAGGACCTTGAAGTGCCTGCTGTAACTAATCTGTGAGGAACAGAATTCCTTCGCTGAAGTGATGGGAGTTCACAACAATCAGTGATAGTTTCATGATCACTCTGACTGAGACCAGCTTTCTCAAGGAATTGAATTTATGGTGTGATTTGAACCCATGACCCCGAGAGCGTTAACCTGGTCCTCTGAATTACTAGTCCAGTGACATTCTCACCTCTTGGCTGTCTACTCAAAGATTCCCAAAAGTCATTTCCCACCAATCAGTCAACTGCCACCTCTTCTGTGTCCGAGTGTCGCTGCCAATCTTGGCTTCTGTATCCCAGCTCTAAGGTGTATCAAGCTCTGGAGCTGGGTCAATGCCAGAGATCCCCCTTCAATGTATTCATCCAGCCAAAGAGAGTGATCACTAAGTCCAGTCAGGAACCAGGAGGATATACGCACCAAGTGATGGCGGACAGGTAAGTAGCATTGAGGTTGCAACCAGTTATGCCACAACCTTATCGAATGATTGAGCAGGTTCGACGGCACGAATGGCCAATCCCTGCTCCGATTTCCTCCACTCGTGAGACTAGGTAGGGAGAGTTGGGCAGAAAGCTTGAGAGAATGTGAGGAACGGTTGCGAATGTGATTTTCGTAGCAGGAGGTTGTGAAGGTGATCTAATGAGACACGTTATGGGGACAGGATAATCATTGCCTCCCAGTTCGATCGGGTGATTGTGATGATTGGAGTCTTGTTCTGTGCCAAACCAAAGACAGCGTGATGACATTTTCAGAGTTTCTCAGTCTGATTTTTGACCTGCTCACAGTGTATTACTTTACTCCGAGTGCAGGTCCTTCTGCTGTAGCACGCGTGTTTCGTTAATGCAAATTCACTATAACACGATTGACGAGTCAGGGACACTGTTCCGAAAGCGCGATCTTTTAAAGCATGTATTGGTCATAACACGATTCCAGCCCCATTAGATTAAATGGTGCTGCTATTCTGATAACACGGGGTTGCACGATAACGGAACTACTGCGTGTTAGCAGGGCCGACAATCAGAAGACGATATCATTTCTGCTGCTGGTCCCTCGTTGAAATTACCACCTTATGGTTTATTTTTCAGAATATTGCTTCCTGTCTTACACGGAATCCAATTGCCTCCCTCTATCAGAGGTCTGCTTCAGCAAAGACAAGAGCTGGGTCTTCGCAACGTGAGTTGGTCAATGCAGTCTCTACCTTTGCCTTTTGTACCTGCACCCAGCACCCTCACCCGCTCCGGTGTTTGCTTTGCCTATGTCCAGCACTCCCTAGGTTCGAGGTAGAAAGGTTGTTGGGGTGATAGGTCAATTGGTCATGCTTTTGTAACTGAGCCCATTTTCCTCCTCATGCAGCAGTGGGACAGACTGGTTCATCCATTGGGATGAGGAGTGGTATTTGTAGTGATTGTAATGAGGTCAGCCAGGTGGACCTCATAGAATGTGAGTTAATCAGATCCAATCAGGGAGCCCTGGCTGACAGATATAAACAGGAGTGTCAGAGGTTCTGCTCACTCTGAGAGCCGGCTCTGAGGAAACCAGACCAGTGTCAAGGACTTTGCGTTTGTAAATAAAAGGTGACTTGGTGATGGACCGTGGCCTCTGTGGAACTATTTATTTATCCCCGACTCTGAGCCCAGAGCCAATCCCAATTGTCTTTCAAAAGGCAATTGGGCCCCTTGACACTGGCTTCCTATGTGACTTTGCCCCTGCATTAGCTGAGGACATTCTCTGAGCTTGTCTTACCTCAGAGAAGTCAACCCAAAAATCGAAACTCCCTCATAGCACCAATCCTCAAAGACTCCTGCATGCCACCAGACCTGCTGAGCTTCCCCAATAATCTTTATATTTTAAATTGAGATCTCCAGCATTTTGATTTTATTTAAGACCATAAGACCTAGGAGCAGAAATTAGGCCATTCAGCCCATTGAGTCTGCTCCACCATTCAATCAAGACTGATATATTTCTCAGTTGAAACTTTATTGCTGGAACAGCACAGCAGGTCAGGCAGCATCCAGGGAACAGGAGATTCGACATTTCGGGCACAGGCCCTTCTTCAGGAATTCCTGAAGAAGGGCCTGTGCCCGAAACGTCGAATCTCCTGTTCCCTGGATGCTGCCTGACCTGCTGTGCTGTTCCAGCAATAAAGTTTCAACTTTGATCTCCAGCATCTGCAGACCTCACTTTCTCCTCTGATATATTTCTCAACCCCATACTCCCACTTTCTCCATGTAACCCTTGATCCCCTTGACAATCAAGAACCTATCGACCTCGATCTTAACTATACTCAGTGACCTGGCCTCTATAGCCTTCTGTGGCAGTGAATTCCATAAGTTTCACCACCTTGTGGCTGAAGATGTTTCTCCTTATCTCCATTCTAAAAGGGCTTCCCTTTATGTGTGTGAGAGTGCTTATCAAACTTTGCTTTATACTTCATCTGAGAGTCTCCCCTCTGACTGTGAGCATTCCCTCAGCACTGAGAGCATCAGCCTCAATTAAGACCGTAAGACATAGGAGCAGAATTAGGCCACTCAGCCCATAACCCTTGATCCCCTTCCCAATCAGGAACCCATCTATCTCTGTCTTAAAGACACTCAATGACTCGTCCTCCACAGCCCTCTGTGACAATGAGTCCCACAGACTCACACCCCCCCCCCCCCCCCCCCCCCCAGCTGAAGAAATTCCTCTGCATCTCAGTGCCTTCCCTCTGAGGCTGTCCCCTCAGGCCCTAGTCCCTCCTCCTGGTGGAGGCCATCTTTTCTATGGCCACTGTATTCAGACCGCTCAGTATTCTGTACATTTCAATCAGATCCCCACCCCCCCATCCTTTTAATCCACGAGAGCCTTATACAACTTCAGCAGCACATCCCTGCTCTTGTATTCTAGCCCTCTTGAAATGAATGCTAACATTACATTTGCCTTCCTGAATGCCAACTGAATCTGCATATTAATCTTTAGAGAATCCTGAACTAGGACTCCCAAGTCCCTTTGTGCTTCAGATTTCAGAAGCCTTTCCCCATGCCTCTATTTTTCTTACTAAAGTGCATGACTCACTTTCCCACGTTGTATTCCATTTGCTACTTCTTTGCCCACTGCCTGTCCAAGTCCTTCCCTAAGCTCCCCGCGTCTTTAACACTATCTGTATATGAGGATAGCATGGATGCCTACGGAACTCCACTAGTCACTGGCCGCCATCCAGAAAAAGACCCCATTATCCCC
>NW_025203165.1:0-2219 GCF_004010195.1 Chiloscyllium plagiosum
GGCTTGAAGCAGCACTGACATATCCGATAGTGATGAGGCTTGAAGCAGCACTTACATATCCGATAATGTTGGGGCTTGAAGCAGCACTGACATATCGAAATGTGCTGAGGCTTGAAGCAGCACTTACATATCCGATAGTGATGGGGCTTGAAGCAACACTTACATATCCGATAGTGCTCGGGCTTGAAGCTGCACCTATATGTCCGATAGTGCTGGGGCTTGAAGCAACACTTACATATCCGATAGTGATGGGGCTTGAAGCAACACTTACATATCCGATAGTGCTAGTCCTTGAAGCAGCACTTACGTATACGATAGTGCTGGGTATCGAAGCAGCACTTACATATCCTATAGTGCTAGTTCTTGAAGCAGCTCTTACATATCCGATAGTGCTGGGTATTGAAGCAGCACTTACATATACTATAGTGATGGGCCTTGAAGCAACACTTACATATCCGATAGTGATGGGGCTTGAAGCAGCACTTACATATCCAATAGTGTTGAGGATTGAACCAACACTTACATATCCGATAGTGATGGGGCTTGAAGCAACACTCACATATCCGATAGTGTTGGGGCTTGACGCAACACTTACATATCCGATAGTGATGCGGTTTCAAGCAGCACATTCATATCCGATAGTGCTGGTCCTTGAAGCAACACTTACATATCCGATAGTGTTGGGGGTTGAAGCAACACTTACATATCCGACAGTGCTGGGCTTGAAGCAACACTCACATATCCGATAGTGTTGGGGCTTGACGCAACACTTACATATCCGATAGTGATGCGGTTTGAAGCAGCACATTCATATCCGATAGTGCTGGTCCTGAAGCAACACTTACATATCCGATAGTGCTGGGATTTGAAGCAGCACTTACATATCCGATAGTGCTGGGTCTTGAAACTGCATTTACAAATCTGACAGTGCTGGAGCTTGAAGCAAAACTGACCGATCCGATAGTGCAGGGGCGAGAAGCAGCACTTACATATCCGATAGTGTTTGGGCTTGAAGCAACACTTACATATCCGATAATGATGCGGCTTACAGCCCCACATACATATCCGATAGTGCTGGGGATTGAAGCAGCTCTTACATATCCGATAGTGATGGGGCTTAAAGCAGCACTTACATATCCGATAGTGCTGGGGTTTGAAGCATCACTTACATATCCGATAGTGCTGGGGCTGACAGCCCCACTTACATATCCGATAGTGTTGGGGATTACAGCCCCACTTACATATCCGATAGTGCTGGGGTTTGAAGCAGCACTTACATATCCGATAGTCCTGGGGCTTGAAGCAGCACTTACATATTCGATAGTGCTGGGGCTTGAAGCTGCACTTACATATCCGATAGTGCTGGGGCTTTAAGCAGCACTTATATATCCGATAGTGATGGGGCTTGAAGCAGCACTTACATATCCGATAGTGATGGGGCTTGAAGCAACACTGACATGTCCGATTGTGCTGGGGCTTGAAGCAGCACTTACATATCCGATAGCGATGGGGCTTGAAGCAGCACTTACATATCCGAGAGTGATGGGGCTTGAAACAGCACTTACATATCCGATAGTGCTGGGGCTAGAAGCAGCACTTACATATCCGATAGCGATGGGGCTTGAAGCAGCACTTACATATCCGACAGTGTTGAGGTCTGAAGCAGCACTTACATATCTGATAGTGCTGGGGCTTGAAGCAACACTTACAAATCCGATAGTGATCGGGCTTGAAGAAACACTTACATATCCGATAGTGCTGGGGGTTGAAGCAGCACTTACATATCCTATAGTGCTAATCCTTGAAGCAACACTTACGTTTCCGATAGTGCTGGGGCTTGAAGCAGCATTTACATATCCGATAGTGCTGGGTCTTGAAGCAGCTCTTACATATCCTATAGTGATGGGGCTTGAAGCAGCACTTACATATCCGAGAGTGCTGGTCCTTGAAGCAACACTTACATATCCGATAGTGTTGGGGCTTGAAGCAACACTTATATATCCGACAGTGTTGCGGCTTGAAGCCGCACTTACATATCCAATAGTGCTGGGGCTTGAAGCAGCACTTACATATCCGACAGTGTTGAGGTCTGAAGCAGCACTTACATATCTGATAGTGCTGGGGCTTGAAGCAACACTTACAAATCCGATAGTGATCGGGCTTGAAGAAACACTTACATATCCGATAGTGCTGGGGGTTGAAGCAGCACTTACATATCC
>NW_025203165.1:5953-8259 GCF_004010195.1 Chiloscyllium plagiosum
CACTTACATATCCGATAGTGCTGGGGCTAGAAGCAGCACTTACATATCCGATACTGATAGGGCTTGAAGCAGCACTTTCATATCCGATAGAGTTGAGGCTTAAAGCAGCACTTACATATCCGATAGAGCTGGGGCTTGAAGCAGCACTTACATATCCGATAGTGTTGGAGCTTGAAGCAGCATTTACATATCCGATAGTGCTGGGGCTTGATGCAACACTTACATATCCGACAGTGCTGGGGCTTGATGCAACACTTACATATCCGATAGTGCTGGTCCTTGAAGCAACACTTACATATCCGATAGTGCTGGGGCTTGAAGCAGCACTTACAAATTCGATAGTGCAGGGGCTTGAAGCAGCACTTACATATCCGATAGTGCTGGGGCTTGAAGCAACACTTACATATCCGATAGTCCTGGGGCTTGAAGCAACACTTACATATCCGATAGTGATGGTCCATGAAGCAGCAATTACATATCCAATAGTGTTGGGGCTTGAAGCAACACTTACATATCCGATAGTGTTGGGGCTTGAAGCAACACTTATATATTCGATAGTGCTGGTGGTTGAGGCAGCACTTACATATCCGATAGTTTTGGGGCTTGAAGCATCACTTATATATCCGACAGTGTTGCGGCTTGAAGCCACACTTACATGTCCAAGCCCCAACTGCAGGGGCTTGAAGCATCACTTACATATCCGAAAGTGTTGGGGCTTGAAGCAAAACTTACATATCCGATAGTGATGGGGCTTGAAGCCGCACTTACATATCCGATAGTGCTGGGGCTAGAAGCAGCACTTACATATCCGATACTGATAGGGCTTGAAGCAGCACTTTCATATCCGATAGAGTTGAGGCTTAAAGCAGCACTTACATATCCGATAGAGCTGGGGCTTGAAGCAGCACTTACATATCCGACAGTGTTGGGGCCAGGAGCAGCACTTACATATCTGATAGTGCTTGGGCTTGAAGCAACACTTACATATCCGATAGTGATCGGGCTTGAAGAAACACTTACGTATCCGATAGTGCTGGGGGTTGAAGCAGCACTTACATATCCGAAAGTGCTCGTCCTTGAAGCAACACTTACGTATCCGATAGTGCTGGGGCTTGAAGCAGCACTTACATATTCGACAGTGCTGTGTCTTGAAGCAGCTCTTACATATCCTATAGTGATGGGGCTTGAAGCAGCACTTACATATCCAATAGTGATGGGGCTTGAAGCAGCACTTACATATCCGATAGTGCTGGTCGTTGAAGCAACACTTACATATCCGATAGTTTTGGGGCTTGAAGCATCACTTATATATCCGACAGTGTTGCGGCTTGAAGCCGCACTTACATATCCAATAGTGCTGGGGCTTGAAGCAGCACTTAGATATCCGATGGTGATGGGACTTGAAGCAGCACTTACATATCCGATAGTGATGGGGCTTGAAGCTACACTTACATAACCGATAGCGCTGGGGTTTGAAGCAACACTTACATATCCGAGAGTGCTGGGGCTTGAAGCGTCACTTACATATCCGATAGTGATGGGGTTTGAAGCAGCACATACATATCCGAAAGTGCTGGTCCTTGAAGCAACACTTACATATCCGATAGGGTTGGAGCTTGAAGCAGCTATTTCATATCCGATAGTGCTGGGGCTTGAAGCAACACTTACATATCCGATAGTCCTGGGGCTTGAAGCAACACTTACAATTCCGATAGTAATGGTCCTTTAACGAGCAATTACATATCCGATAGTGTTGGGGCTTGAAGCAACACTTACATATCCGATAGTGATGGGGCTTGAAGCAACACTTACATATTCGATAGTGCTGGTGGTTGAAGTAGCACTTACATATCCGATAGTGTTGGGGCTTGAAGCAACACTTACATATCCGACAGTGTTGCGGTTTGAAGCCACACTTACATGTCCAAGCCCCAACTGCTGGGGCTTGAAGCAGCACTTACATATCCGAAACTGTTGGGGCTTGAAGCAGCACTTACATGTCCGATAGTGCTGGGGCTTGAAGCAGCACTTACATATCCGATAGTGATGGGGCTTGAAGCAGCACTTACATATCCGATAGTGCTGGGGCTAGAAGCAGCACTTACATATCCGATAGTGATGGGGCTTGAAGCAGCACTTTCATATCCCATCGTGATGGGGCTTAAAGCAGCACTTACATATCCGATAGAGCTGGGGCTTGAAGCAGCACTTACATATCCGACAGTGTTGGGGCCTGAAGCAGCACTTACATATCCGACAGTGATGGGGCTTAAAGCAGCACTTACATATCTGATAGTGCTGGGGCT
>NW_025203166.1:0-8261 GCF_004010195.1 Chiloscyllium plagiosum
ATCGAGGGCCAAAGGCCTGTACTGCGCTTATTTCTTCTATGTTCTATGTTCTAAAAGTATCTGTTGATTTCCACATCGATTCCCAGACAGGTTTTGAAGTCCTACATGAGATAACTAGCAAAAATGAAACCTTTTTTTTCAAGATTTGGAAACGCAGGTGTTGGACTGGGGTGCACAAAGTTAACAATCACACAACACCAGGTTGTGGAACATAGAACATTCCAGCCCGCGATGTTGTGCCGCCCTGTGGAACCAATCTGAAGCCCATCCAACCTACACTATTCCATTCTCATCCATATGCCTAGGCAATGACCACTTAAATGCCCATAAAGTTGGCGAGTCCACTACTGTTGCAGGCAGTGTGTTCCACACCCCTACTACTCTCTGACTAAAGAAACTACCTCTGACATCTATCACCCCTCAATTTGAAGCTATGTCCCCCCTCGTACTAGCCATCACCATGAGGCAAAAAAACTCTCACTGTCCTCACGATCAACAGTTTATTTGGAAGCACTAGCTTTCGGAGCGCTGCTCCCTCATCAGGTGGTTATAGAGTCATAGAGATGTACAGCAGGGAAACAGACCCTTCGGTCCAACCCGTCCACGCCGACCCGATATCCCAACCCAATCCAGTCCCACCTGCCAGCACCCGGCCCATATCCCTCCAAACCCTTCCTATTCATATACCCATCCAAATGCCTTTTAAATGTTGCAATTGTACCAGCCTCCACCACATCCTCTGGCAGCTCATTCCATACACGTACCACCCTCTGCATGAAAAGGTTGCTCCTTAGGTCTCTTTTACATCTTTCCCCTCTCACCCTAAACCTATGCCCTCTACTTCTGGACTCCTTCACCCCAGGGAAAAGACTTTGTCTATTTACCGTATCCATACCCCTCATGATTTTATAAACCTCTATAAGGTCACCCCTCAGCCTCCGACACTCCAGGGAAAACAGCCCCAGCCTGTTCAGCCACTCCCTGTAGCTCAGATCCTCCAACCCTGGCAACATCCTTGTTTGTGGAGTATGCGGTCTTATTCCCCACAACCACCTGATGAAGGAGCGGCGCTCTGAAAGCTAGTGCTTCCAAATAAACCTGTTAGATCATAACCTGGTGTTGTGTGATTTTTAATTTTGTTTTTTTTTCAAAAAACCGTTATTGGATGTGAGTGCCACTGACAAGGCTGGGATTTGTTCCTCTCCTTTAATTGCCCTCAAGCTGGGGACGGGGGTTTGCTACGCCATTTGAGGTCAGTTAAGAGTCAACCATATTGCTGGGTCCCCGGAGTCACGTATGGAACAGCAGATTTCCGACCCTAAAGAACATTCATGAACCAGATGGGGTTTTTTTTACGATGATCAATGATGGTTGTCATGGTCACAGTCACTGAGACAAGTTTTCAATTCCAGATCTTGTATTTTGCATCTAATTCTGAGCGTTGAACTTTGGGTCTTTGTTGAGGACCTGGAGACAATGTGAGGGAGATTTACCAAAGCAATGATGGGGATGAGGCAAGGTGAGTTCAGGGAGATAGGCGTCACGGAAACGCAGTTCTGGCCTCCTTATTTAAGGACAGATGCTGGAGGCAGGTCAGAGGAAGGTGACTAGAGTGGAATGGATGGAAAGCTAATGAGATGTCTATTACGAGAGAGGTTGAACCAATAGTAGGGGGTACTTTATTTCAGTTCCACAGGACATGGTGAGACCACATCTCCAATACTGTATGCACTTTTTGTCTCCTTATAAGGAAGTTCCGAGGAGGTTTACTGAATTGATACCTACAGGCAATAAGTGAGTTATCTTCTGAGGAAAGATTAGTGTGGACTTGATGATTTAATTGAAATATATGCATTTCTGAGTGTGAAAAGGATATTTTTCACTCGTGAGAGTCCCAAAGCTCCCAGTGGAGCCTGGGCTGCTGTCTGATCGGAGAGGGGATGACTGGTGGGGAGTTTAACCTGAGGGAAACCATGCCTCAGGCGAGGTTGAGAAACTGGGGCCTTTATGGTGACCTGAACCAACACCCGCAACTCTCATGTCACGCTGCTTGGCAAACCTGGCGGCGGAGGGAAGGAAGATCACTCAATAGAAGATTTCAAAAATGAAGGGCCTGGGTGGAGTGAACAGTGTTTCCACCAACGGGAGCATCAGAAACTGGAGGCTTAAGATAATTGGTTTAAAAAAAAAACAGAGGTGGAGCTGAAGAGGTTTCATGACCAAGTTACAATGATTTGGGATGCACTGGCAGGAAGCTGACAGGTTCAACAGTAACTTTCCAAATCGAATGAGCAGTTGCATGTCAGAGAAGGGAATGTCACTCAAGGAAGAGCAACAGAACAAATATTGCCCAGCGGTCTGCTTTCTGTGCCGGAAGATCGGAATGCAGCTTTGTCCTGCTGAGGTGGGAGTACCCGAGTTGATAAATGGAGTCACCATGGCCTTTTCAAGAATAACTTACACCTGGTTAATGGAGCCGATGTGAACAATGCAGGCAGAGTTCTTCATGGGATGCCTTCCGGACGCTTTCCGGACAGTATTGGGTTCCGTGAAACAGAGAGAAGCTCCTGGAATCAGAGATCGCTTTTTGACGTGGGCTGGAGACAGAGCTGGGACAAAGGGTGATCAGCAGAATCTAACAGGTCCCCCCCGGGGAGGAACGAACCTTTGCTGGGATTTTGAAGATTGAAGGGTAATTTAATCCAAAGTTTCAAGCTAGTGAGTGGAACTGATGAAGTTGATACCGAGTGATTTGCTCACAGGTTGGAGAATCCATGACTGGATCCAGGAATAGGCTGCTGGAAATCTAAATGTCACCTCCTGTAAGCAGCACTTGACGCTGGTTCAGTGTTTAATTTAAAATTGGCGTTCAGTAGATTTCTGTTCAATTCCGTGAATCCTTTTGTGGTAAAGGTGACCATCGACACCATCTCTAGGGGTTGAGTACTGATTTGTTAGGTACGCAGGTGATTGTTGAGGCTGCTTTGAACCCAGAAGGCACTGTTAGAAACAGGACAGCATTAGCACAGGCCCTGGAGTTTCTCAGTGAGTTGCAGGCTCGGGACTTAGAGTCATAGAGATGTACAACATGGAAACAGACCCTTCGGTCCAACCCGTCCATGCCGACCAGATATCCCAACCCAATCTAGTCCCACCTGCCAGCACCTGGCCCATATCCCTCCAAACCCTTCCTATTCATGTACCCATCCAAATGCCTCTTAAATGTTGCAATTGTATCAGCCTCCACCACATCCTCTGGCAGCTCATTCCATACACGCACCACCCTCTGCGTTAAAAAAGTTGCCCCTTGGGTCTCTTTTATATCTTTCTCTTCTCACCCTGAACCTATGCCCCCTAGTTCTGGACTCCTCCACTCCAGTGAAAAGACTTTGCTTGTCCATGCTCCTCATGATTTTGTAAACCTCTGGAAGGTCACCCCTCAGCCTCCGACGCTCCAGGGAAATCATTCTGGTGCAGGACCAGCCCAGGCTCTGCTGTGACTGCCTCAGAATGTTTGTGGGTGTTTGGCTCCTCTGGTTGGGTAGGGGGAGAGTCACTGTCATTTGTTACTTCCTCCGGCCCTCTGATCTTCAGGAGTGTCCAAAGACAACTCGAGTAGAAGTTTCTCAGTGGTGGTACATGCCTGGTGTTTGTAGAGCACAGCAGGGCAGTACTGTTTCTCCATAGACGGTCAGTTTGGTCAGCACGCGGGCTCCTCTGCACTCCCAGGCTGACATCCCCAAACTGTTAAAGACACTTTGGTTGTTTTGGTAATACCTCCGTCTCACCGTGAGCGTAGACGGCTTGAGAGGCAGTGCTGCTGACAACACACACTGCTAACAGATTCTCGTCGTGGACTGAAATCTTGAGCTCGAGATAGGGATTCCCTGGAGAAGACTGCGACACTGCAGTTCACAAAAGATCAAAGTTGTCACTTGCTTTGCTGGGGAGAGCGGGTCCTTGCTCTATTGTATATCCAGTTCTGAACCGGGTGCACAGTCAGGGACAAACAGGAAGTTAGGAAGTGTCTCCTTGGAGACTGAGGTCTTTGTCCAGAGCCATCTCTGACTGACCGCCGTCCCACCCATGTGAGATCTGATTCCGCAAGGCATTGACAGAGGAAAACATTCTGAAGAGGCTGGACGGACGCACAGTCCCGTTTCACTCCATCGCTGACTGAGAGTGGGTTCTGGAAACCTGCCGTCATCCAGGATGTGAGCAGGCGTTGGACCTTGAATGTTCCGAGCCGTTGAGGGGAATACCCGAGAACAGCTTCATTTTTCTATTGATCTTTCAAAACCTGTCGTGCCTGATAGTGTCAAAGATCTGGGTCAGTGCGTGAGGGACCTCGCTGTGTTCTTGACCATTCCCCTGCAGCTCTCTGGATTGCAAACACCATCCCAATGACTCCTCGCACTGACGCTCTGCTCTGTTCGCCCTCCCCGATGGCTCTCCTTGTTTATTAACCACTGGAGTGAAGGAACATCAAAATTTGCAGCTGGCACAAAGTCAGGTGGGTAGGAGCTTACTGGAGGGCAACGATGACAGTGAGTGGGCGAAATGGAGACGTGGCGTGCAAAGTGGGAAAACGCGAGCTACATCAGTCTAGAGCCGAGGGAGACCGGGGAACTTTCCACGTGTTGAGAAACTGGACGCCAGCGGAGCCACATGTACAAGTCACGTGAGTCCATGAGAACATTTGAATTACACTCGTAGGATTGTCTCCAGGGTTTATGAAGAGAGATAGGAATTATCATTTAGCTGGACAGATTCCTGATGAGACCCTCTCGAGAGCAGCTCAGCAGACACCTCAGGAAAGAGAGAATCTCCAGGAAGTGGGTTCCGTGCAGATCCACCAGACTGATAGCAAACTCACAAGGTTGGTTTACAAGGATAGATTACATCGATGTGGCTTGTTGGGATACAGAGGCGATCAGCTTGAGGTGGTTAAACTTAACGCTGCATTGGGAAGGACTCGGAGACACGGTTTCCTCTCTGGGAATGTCCAGGACTACTCTGGACACCGCGCTGAGGGAAAGCTGGTGGACACTTCCGCAAGGCTACGGAAAATGGTTGTAGGGATCAAGGGATGTGGGCGCAATGGAGGGGCTGGGACTGAGCTCTTCACAGGTGACACTGGCAGAAAGGTTGTGAGGACCTTTGGGGGGGGGGGGAGGGGGAGGGGCACCTGGTGTGAGGTCACTTATCACCGAGCCAGTGACGACTGGAGGAAACCAGTTTGTAAACAGGGTGTGGTTAGGAGCTGGCATATGCTCAGCCAGAGCTCTTGGATCCTAATATGAAGAGAGACGACGGGCAGCAGTGCAGGGGAGCAGGCTGGTGAGAGAGACTTGCTAAATTGCTCTTGTCGGTGTGCAGGTTAGGTGAATTGGCCGTGCTAAATTGCCCACAGTGTTCAGGGATGTGCAGTTTAGGTGCATTAGTCAGGGGTACATGTAGAGTAATAGATTCGGAGAATGGGTCTAGCTTGGTTACTCTTCAGAGGGTCAGTTGGGCCAAAGGGCCTGTTTCCACACAGTCGTGATTCCAGAGAGCCAGCAGGGGCTTGATGGGGTGAATGGCCTCCTCCACTGTAATTGTTCTGTGATTGAGCTCCAATCTTATTTAAATCTGATCGTGCAGGAGGAGAAATCGGGAAACGTGTTTTCCACATAGGTGAGCACCTCTCCGGGACTTCCCGTCAACTTGGGAGCGTTCAGGATTGAGATCAGGAGATTGTTGCAAAGAATATGGAACAGAGTCGGTTAAAGCAGCTATGGTTGGATTCCAGGGCGGAGCAGTTTGGAGGGGCTGAATGGCCACACTGTGTTCTGTTGCATTGGTCTTTTCTTCTTTTAAATCTTCTCATTCCTTAAATAGCGAAAGTAATTTCACACGATGTGATGCTGCAGTGTTCCTCTCTAAGGTGTATCCCCCTTGGCGGTGAATGGCTGGAGGTAGACTGAGGGTTAGTGACAGTTCCAGTGACAGTGTAGAAGGGGGCCAGGGGCCACACTTTGTGGTATACAGGTTATTATGGGCCAGGGCTATGGTCTTGTCTTGGTAACTTGCATGTCACATCCGTTGCTCTCCATCCTGATCAACCAGTGTCTGTGCTCCCTTTTGTTTTCCCCACAAATTATTTTCATCATGACAGTGACAGGCAGGAGAAGGCCCATGATCATTTGTAACATCCCCTTCGGTTAATCAATCCATGCCCAGTCTTGTGTGTCCACCACTCTGTGCGTTTAGTTTTAAATATATTCTCGTGCACTTTTTGTCTTTCTTGGTCCCTCTCTGTCAGGAAGTTAACTGTACAGACTTATGTCTGTCAGACCCCTCGATCTCAGGGAGATATCTGTAAAACGATTGGTGTCTCTGAGTCCTCTCTCAGGGAGATATCTGTACACCGACTGGTGTCTCTGAATCCTCTCTCAGGGAGATATCTGTAAACCGACTGGTGTCTCTGAGTTCTCTCTCAGGGAGATAATCTGTACACCGACTGGTGTGTCTCAGTCCTCTCTCAGGGAGATATCTGTACACCGACTGGTGTGTCTCAGTCTCCTCTCAGGGAGATAATCTGTACACCAACTGGTGTGTCTCTGTCCTCTCTCAGGGAGATAATCTGTACATCTGTACACCGACTGGTGTGTCTCAGTCCTCTCTCAGGGAGATAATCTATACACCGACTGGTGTGTCTTAGTCCTCTCTCAGGGAGATAATCTGTACATCTGTACACCGACTGGTGTGTCTCTGTCCTCTCTCAGGGAGATATCTGTACACCGACTGGTGTGTCTCAGTCTCCTCTCAGGGAGATAATCTGTACACCAACTGGTGTCTCAGTCTCCTCTCTCAGGGAGATAATCTGTACACCAACTGGTGTCTCAGTCCTCTCTCGGGGAGATAATCTGTACACCGACTGGTGTGTCTCAGTCCTCTCTCAGGGAGATAATCTGTACACCGACTGGTGTCTCTGAGTCCTCTCTCAGGGAGATAATCTGTACACCGACTGGTGTCTCAGTCCTCTCTCAGGGAGATATCTGTACACCGACTGGTGTGTCTCAGTCTCCTCTCAGGGAGATAATCTGTACACCAACTGGTGTCTCAGTCCTCTCTCAGGGAGATAATCTGTACACCGACTGGTGTGTCTCTGTCCTCTCTCGGGGAGATAATCTGTACACCGACTGGTGTGTCTGAGTCCTCTCTCGGGGAGATAATCTGTACACCGACTGGTGTGTCTCAGTCCTCTCTCAGGGAGATAATCTGTACATCTGTACACCGACTGGTGTGTCTCTGTCCTCTCTCAGGGAGATATCTGTACACCGACTGGTGTGTCTCAGTCTCCTCTCAGGGAGATAATCTGTACACCAACTGGTGTCTCAGTCCTCTCTCGGGGAGATAATCTGTACACCGACTGGTGTGTCTCAGTCTCCTCTCAGGGAGATAATCTGTACACCAACTGGTGTGTCTCAGTCCTCTCTCAGGGAGATAATCTGTACATCTGTACACCGACTGGTGTCTGTCAAGCCCCGTCCCCCTCCCTTTCTCAGTGAGATATTTGTAAACTGATTTAATGTGTGTCAGTACTCTCTCATGGAGATATCAGCACACTGGTTGGTGTCTCTCAAATGCCCCAGCCCCCCCACAATGAGGTATCTGTACACTGACTGATGTCTGTCAGTCCCCTCTCTGTCTCAGAGCCATTATATGTATGCTGCCTGGTGTCACTCGGATCCTTAACTCAGAGAAATATCTGTACGCTGATTGCTGTCTTGCAGATCTCTCTCTCTCTGGGGCATATTTCAATGCTGAATGGCTAGTAGTTTTGTGGAATTATGTTGCAGACCTGAAATGCCTCAGTCCATCACATCTCGGTGCACAAGAGCTGAGAGCAGCTCAACTTGCACTGTTCAGATTCATTTCATCTTAATTGCTTTGGCAACTGAGGTTTTTTCTGTGAACTCTCTTTGTGCTCCTTTCTCTCTGGAGGTTGTGTGTTGGTCAGTTATTTCTCAACTGCTTGTCCTGTCTGTTCAGGTGTTAATGAGCTCTTCAGTGTTGCAGTCAGCCCTGGTATTTCAGTTTGCAAATTCCTGTTTCATCATGCTCACCTCAGTCAAATTAAATCCGATGTTTCTTCAAGGTGTGACTGAGTTTAGATGTCTGATAGAGAATTTTTATTCCCACAAATAAAAATGTTTACGCGGCTGCAAAAGCTAAAAATTGCAACCCGTCGCTGTATCACACTGGGGTACAGTACT
>NW_025203167.1:0-3716 GCF_004010195.1 Chiloscyllium plagiosum
TATTCTGATCCACAAACTTCATAAGCTCAGGTACGTTTTAAAGAGCTCTGCAGCTAGAAGTGCATATTTGCTGCTGTCATTGACCGTACTTCTCCTAACTGTTTAAAATACTCGGTTTTATACCCCAAACATCGGATTGTTTCATTGGTTTATTGTTGTAAAAGTACTAAATTCAAATTTGATTGAAATTTGGTATCTGGAGCATAATTTAAACTAATTGGCCAAATGTGAATTTGTCTTTGTATCATGCCAACTCAGCTGCACTGTTGGTTACACAGTCAAATGTTACACTTTAAATTCTTTCAGTATGCTTTGTGTCTTTCTAAGTCCGTGCCAGATTTCAGTCTCACTTAAAGGTACAGGGTACATATACACCTTCACAACAGGTTGGAGATAGAGTTTCAGACATCGAATTGGGCAGAAAACTCGATGCTCCGCAGTTCCTAGTTTGCATTTTTCCAATGGTCTATCACAATACATTATCAATGCAATATGCAGAAAAGTGCATTGATAACATTAACTAGAACGGGGAAGGCTCAGTCATAGATCGCCTACAGTACGGAAACAGGCGCTTTGGCCAAACAAGTTCACTCTGATGAGTCACCCATCGATACTCATTACCCTGTACCATTATACGATAACTACCCCCGAGTAATGCACCTAACCGAAACATTTCTGAAAGCGATGGCAATTTAGCATGATCAATTCTCCTAATAGGCACATACTTGGACTTTGGAAGGAAACCAGAGCACACTGATGAAACACAAGCAGACACTGAGAATAATATGCAACCTGCACGCTGACAATCTCCCAAGGCTGGAATTAAACCCGGATTCCTGTGCTTTGATACAGCAGTGCAAACCACTGATTGCTTAATCCGTTCCCAATGTTTTTGAGTTGTCTGGGGGAAGCTCTGTAAGTGTTGTCACAGCTCTCAGATGTTAGCAAGGTGATTGCTGCAGGGTCGACACGACTGTGTTTCCATTTCTCTTTTCTGGTGCTGAGGCTTGTGCCGTGTGTTCTTTCTCGTTTTATTATTTCAGACCTCTGAGCCGGTTGGTACAAAGGAATGTCTGGCTTGGCCGTTTCAGAGACCATTGAAGAGGTTAACACATGTCTGCATGTTTGGAGTCACGTTTAGATCAGACCAGGAATGCAAGAGATATGTGCTTCCTGAAAATATGTTAGTGAGGCAAATTGGTTTTTACAATCGGCAGGGGCTTCAAGATCACTTTTACTGGTACCAAATGTTCGATATCGATACTTCATTCATTGGTTTTATCTTCCACCACCTGCCAGAGGATTAGCTTGATCTGGATTAGTTATTCAATGATGTTTCCACAACAGCACCATCTCCACATGGCGACTTATTGAGGCTACACTGAGCTGGTTATTCCTGTCCTGCTTTACAGTTCTGTCAGAAAGAGCCTCTAACAATTTGACTATCATGATGAGCTTGAGGGTGTTAGTAATTGGTCAGATTGTGATTATTCCACTCTTAGGGGACTGGACATAGTTGAGTAGTTTTCCACTTTGTCAGGGAGATGTCAGAGTTTGATTTGGAATGGAACAACTTCCCCAGCGACACGGCTTGTTGTGCAGCATAGGTCTTCAGTCCTCTTGCTAGAATACTGTCAGAGATCATTGCCTTTGTCGTATCTAGTGTGTTCATATGATTCTTCATGTCACGTGTAGTGAATCAAAATGGCATCTGTCATTCTGTGGGCATCATGAAGAGAAGGAGGTGAAACATCAATCTCAACGCTTCTGGCTGTGGAGGTTTGTTCCATTCATTAGGATGGTGATATTTTTGGAACCGTCTCCACCAGTTAGTTGTTTATTACTCCACCATTATCTATGACTGGATGTGGAAGCACTCAGAACTTAGATCTGATCTATTGGTCATGGGATCATTTTGCTCTCTCTGTCAGTTCAGCTGTTTGAAATGTAAGTAGCTAAATCGGGTAACTTTAGCAGGTTGTCATCAATTTTACGTACATATTTCTGACCCTGTCATGTTAACTCACACTCGTCTCTGAACCATAGGTCAGCTTGATGGTCATGGTAAACTGAGGACCTATCCCGGGCAAAAAGTCACAGATTGTGGTTGATTACAATTCTGCTTCTGCTCCTGCTCTACAGCACAAACGGTCAGATGGAGGTCCAGCATCTGCAATACAATTCTGCGGTCTGTCCCCCAGTTCACACCGAGACCCATTCGCCTGTCAGCCATTTAAAATGTAACCTATTGTAGTTCCTAATGTGCTAAAATACTCATTTTCATATTCTCATTCTGCCGACGGTCTCTCCATGTTGTCATGCCTCCAATTTATCACATTCCTCAAAATCCTTTCACATATTCATCTGAATCTTTCCCTTCCGGTAATGCCAAGTTCTGTGTTACATGTGAATGTGTTTCCCTCAGTTTCTCTTCCTGACCGTGATTAAGACCTGTGTAGAGTCAGTGATGCCAGCCTTACGTCTTTTCAAAACCAATGAATTTGTGAACCTTGCAATGTCATTTGCATTCCGATGTAAGCCCCTACATATTGGACAGGGCGTTTGAGCAGATTTCACACACATCTTCGAATTTATTCAAATCATTGATTGCTGGAAAGATATGCAGCTCTGGCAGCATCTGTGAAATGAAAGCAAGATAATCTTTCGGGTCCAGTGATCCTTCTTCAAATCTCCCATTTCTCCAGCATTTTCCTTCTTTGTTTCAGGTTTCCAGTATCCACAGTTATTTGTTTTATTGAAAATTTTTCCTGTGCCTGCTCATTCCTGGAGAAACCGAGCAGCTGTGGCAACATCTGCGGAGACAGGGAAACACAGATAACATTTGAAGTCCAGCTTGACGCTTCTTCAGAACTGAAAAGGATTGGAAAACGGGCTTTTTATCGCTTGACAGAGGTGGAGGAGGGGCGATGGGAAACAGTGGATGTGGAGGCCTGGTGCAAAAGACAAATGGCGTTTAGTTGTATTAAAAGAGAATGAATACACGAATGGATGTAAGTTAAGATGTGATTGTTGGAAATGGGATCTCTGTGTTGCTTACAAAGTAAAAAGACACAACCAAGACAAAGTCATAGGAAGACCTGGAGCGCAAATATGTGAAGAATGGGGAAAGGTCATAACAGGGTCGAGCGGTGAAGTTTTGGAATAGCATATTAACTCCGACAGGCTGTAGTGTACCAAAGTGTAAAATGGGGTGTTACTGGAGCTTGGATTGTGATTCATTGGAACATTGTAGCATCCAGAACCGAAAGGTTAGCATGAGTGCAAGATAGGCTATTGAAATGTAAAGCAATGAGAAGGTCAGAGTTGCTCCTATAGATGGAATGGAAGTGTTTCTCAACACGGTCTCCAATATAAATGAGACTTCATTGTGAGCAGCAATGACTGGAAACTGGATTGAAAGAGTACAACTGCAGTACTGCTTGACCTGAAGTGTATGTTTGGGGTCTTGGACAGTGAGGAAGTAAGACGTCAATGGGTAAGAATTGTAGCTTCTGCAAGCAAATGGGAAGGTGTCATGGCCAAGTGGGGAAGTGTTTGGTGTGTTAGAGGGTGTTACAGAGGGAGCGGTCCCTGTGGAATGCTGCTTCATCTGGAAGATAGAGTCAGAAGGTCCGACAGACCCGAGACAGGCTGTTCGACTTTAAAACAAAGGCAAAAATCACACAACACCAGGTTAAAGTCCAACAGGTTTAATT
>NW_025203167.1:6421-8261 GCF_004010195.1 Chiloscyllium plagiosum
GAAATGCCCTTTAAGAATTTCTCCTCATTTTTTGGTTCGAATCAGCATGTCATACAGCAGAAAAACAGATCCTTCAGTCCAACTTGTCCAAACTGACCAGCTAGCCCAATCTGATCGGATCTAATCCCATTAGTCAGCATTCTGCATATATCACTTTATATTATTCCTCTCTATGTATCCATCCAGAAATATCGAAAATGTATAATTGTACCCGCCTTCACCACTTCCTCTGACAACAGTTTCCATTAACGTACACCTCATCCACCCCCGGCCAGCATGAAATGTATAACTGAGCATCCCTTTTAAATCGTTCCAATCTCAACTTCAACCTCTGCCCTCTAGTTCTGGACTCCCCTACCTGGAGACTTTCGCTGTTTTGACTATCCATGTCCCTCATGAATTTCTAAAACTTTTCCACGTCAGCACTCGGGCCTCCAACAGTCCCAGGCAAAAGCCTCAACTTGTTCAGCACCTTCTTATAACTCAAACCCTATAGTTCTAGCATATCCTTGTAATTCTTTTTGCGGCACCTTCTCAACTTTAACACCATGTTTCCTTTAGTATAGCAATCTGAATTGTACACAGCATTTCTAAAGTGGCCTCAACTATGTCCTGTACAGGTGAAACACGCCACTCCACCTCCTAAACTCAATGCGCTGACCAATATAGGCAAGTGTGCGAACTGTATTCTTCACTACCCTATCTGCCTGTGACTCCCCTTTCAAGAAACTGTGCACCTACCCTCAGGTCTCTCTGTTCAGCAACATTCTGAAGGTCTGTACCCTGCCTTACCTTAACAAAATGCAAAATCTCATAAACATCTAAATTAAATTCCAGTTACCATTCTTTGGCATATTGGGAATCAAGGGTCCCGGTGTACCACACGATAATTTTGTTCACTGCCCATTGCATCACTTTTTAAATGTCATCTGCAAACTTACTGATCCTGCCTTCGATACTCGCATTCAAATTGTTAATACCAGTTATCCCAAGTAGTGAACTTCGCACTAATTTTCTTTTCAGCACACCGTTGGCTACAGGCCTTCAGTCTGGAAAACAATAATTTACCTTCAAAACAATTTTGCATCCAATTGGTTAGCTTCCAACGGATCCCATGTGACCTAACCTAAAAAAATCTATCTACATGTTGAACCTTATGAAAGGCCTTGCTGATGTCCATATCGACAATGTGTACCACACTGCCTTCAGCAATCTTCTTTACCACCTCTTCACATTTCTCAATCAATTACTGAGACATGATTTACACCACACAAAGACATGCTGTCGAACCCTAATCAGTCCTTGCCTTTCTTTTTGACTGAAGACAATATCCGTCAAAATCCCCTCCAACAACTTAACCGCTACTGATGAAAGACTCATTGCTGTTCAGATGCCTGAGTGTTCGAGTCACTGTTTTCTTTTCCAGCCCCATACCTCCACTAGTCATATTAAAATTTAAATGTCACCAGTTTGATGACATGGTCAATAATCTTGATCTCAAACTGAGTCAGAGTCAGTGCTAGGAACAAGTCAGTCAGTTTTCCTTAATCTGCGAAAGTAAGATGTTTATGACCAAAACTAAATTGCTAAAACTATGAAAGAAAATTGAACGACAAGCCGTCTGGATATTGCTAATATGGACATCGATATATCCCTTTCTAAAACGATTGAGGAGCACGCACGCGCCTGCGCGCACACACACACACGACAACAAACTGAAAAAAAAACCAAAAACAGTGCGATGTTAACTTAGAGTCACTGAGATGGACAGCACACAAGCAGACCCTTTCGTCCTACTCATCCATGCAGACCATATACTCTATCCTCATCTTTTGCATTT
>NW_025203168.1:0-4102 GCF_004010195.1 Chiloscyllium plagiosum
CTACCCCTTCCAGCTCATGGGTGACATTATCCATTAACTCTGTCTCCTCACGCAGGGATGGAACTGTTGGGGAAACACTATCAATTCCATTCTCACGGATACCTGCCTTGGTAACAGTCACAGCTGCTGCTTGTTCACAGATTTTTGGCTGACATGCTTAGATTTTGCCAAACCATGGGGGAAGTCTATTTCATCATCGGTTTTAACATCAATATCCAATTTGTTCAGTCACAGAAGAGGGTCTTCCTTCAGCTTTTTCCTCATATTACACATGATCAGTATACAGGTGGTTCCTCAATAATGCTCATTTAATAAAAGCCATTTCTCTGGAATGCGATACATGAATTGACCACAGTTTCTTTTATAGAGTGAGTTCCCGTTCGCTGTTACCTGATTCCCATCCCCCACACAAGGTGTCACGGTGCACGAAGGATTATACTCTGCACCAGCATTACATGGTCAGTCAGTTCATGTGTTTTTTTCGTGAAGAACATTGTGAAACATATTGTGAAATGTTTGTGCTAGTGAACCTGGAAAAGCATCGTGAAAATGTCTCTACACTCTGAGACCAAGAAATTAGGAGCAATCTGTTAATTTAAAAACTTAAAGAATTGAGATAAAAGTGAAATTTGACTGGAACTGACTCACAGTGAAAGGAATATGATGAGGATCAGTTTAAAGTTTGGCCTTGTTGTTTGTATTAAAGCTTTTTTTTCTCTTTTTTCCTTAAAACGTACGTTTAGATGTTGAAGAATATCTGCAGACTCACATGAATCTGTTTCAGTGACTAATCACTATGGAAACAAACTGCAAAACAATACCATTACAGGGGCTTGGACATGGTCAGTCAGCTGCTCAAGGTGATCAGAGTTGGCAACTCTGCACCCAGTGGGTGAAGGAGAGAAAGGTTTGAAACACACTGTTATATTCAGTGCATCTGTGGAGATGTCCTGAGGGGGTGAGTAGGCTGTGCAGAAGAGATTCAGGGTTATTCAGGGTCAGATGTTAGTGATGGTGAGAGTGAGGAGGGAAGGTGTTGGAGGAAATGGTGGGTACAGTCACAGAGGTAGAGGGAGTGTGAGGTATCAATGAGAAGGTGGTGGCCCTTTCCCTGGCAGAGTGGAGAAGGTCACTGATCTTCTCTCATTATTCTGTGCATTCCTTCAGATGGTTGGGGTTACACTGGCCTGAATGGTAACCCAGGTTGGCATGGTTCCCGTAGAATGGCATCCTCTGCTGGCCTGGGAGAAAAGGATGCCCTGCCCCTGCATCAACCCATCCCCATCAGTGGCATCTCCATGTCCCTGCACACAAGGAGAGGCACAGAATTTCCAGTGTCTGAGACGTCTAGGGCCAGTGTCAGGAAGCATGCAGGGCAGCTCCAGACTGACAACCCTTTGTCTGGGTGCACAGTATCTTTCTAAAGGTGGTGCTGCACCATGGGTCTTGGTCAGTTCTGGATATCCAGGAAGGGATGAGTTGTTTTGGTATGATGGTGCCAGAATGTGACAGAGGGGTACCAAAGGGTGGCGTAGGGGTGTTTTTTTTTTTCTCTCTCGAGCACACATTATTTCACAAAACCTGCCTCAATTAGTACCTACCCTACCCTTTGGTGACACTGCTGAATGGCAGAGTGAGTAATGTGTCACAATTGCAGTATTTCGGGATTCACGGGATACTGGCACAGATTTGGATCAAACCTGTTTGTGGTACGTGTTTGAAGTTCAATCGGTTTCAGAACCGAGTTTATGAGTTGGAGGCTGCACAGCAGGCTCTACGACACATCGTGGAGTTGGAGGGGGGAAAGGTGGTGGTCCCTGGTGTCAGTCACAGCTCATGGGATTGGATCTTCTGATTTGGTCAGTGTTCAAGGAAAGAGAGTGTGACTGTGAATTAGACAGGTGGGGAGAGCAGGGGACAGCATTGCAAGAGTTTGTAACCTTCCATCAGATTGCTGCTTGTCTGGATGTGGGGAGACAGAGGAAGAGGGCACTGAACATGGCACCCTGTTGCAGGAAGTCACTGATGAGGAGGAGTAATAAAGAGTGTAGTGGCTGTAAGCGAAGGTATAGTGAGCGGGATTGACATTGCATTTTGCAGCAAACTGCATGAGTCCAAACAGCTGTGTTAGCTGCTGGGTACCTGTGTTTCTGGGTAACTGCGTGTGTCCAAATGGTGTGTTAGCTGTTGGGTGCCTGGGTTTCTGGGCAACTGCTCAGGGCTGGAAAGGAACCTGGAGTTAGAAAGAAGGATCCAGTTGTTATGGTCCATGCAGATCATAATGACATAGGCTGGACAAATAGAGCATATCTGCTCTATAAAGGTGGGCTTTTATCTCTTGACGAACTGTGCTCATCCTGTTGATAACTGTCACAAACAGTTTGGCGTAAGATATCCTTACTGAATATAACAGCCCCTCTGCTAATATACTTTTGACCTCTCCAACCATGCAGGTAAAATCCCCTGTGAACTCCAGGATACTGGGCCCTGCCCAACTGAGGCACAATTCAACCCTTTTGAATGGTCCCTGACCCATCTGTGTTTAAGCGCCCCCAGGAACAGTAGCCTTCCTTCCTGCACCATGTCTCAGATCGCAATGTTCTCTCACGTGGGCACCTTTATTACAAATGTGGTTCATTAACTGAAGTATTTGAACTCACATCAATGGTTGTTATACCCAGCCACTGATTGACACGTCCATGGTCCGATGCTCAGTGATTAGCACTTCTGCCCCACAGCAGCAGGGACCCGGGTTTGATTCATCCTCAGGTGACAGTCTGTGTGGAGTTTGCACATTCTCCTTGTGTCTGCTTGAGTTTCCTCCCACAGTCCAACGATGTGCAGGTTGGATGGATTGGCCATGATAAATTACCCATAGTGTTTTGGGATATGCAGATGAGGTGGATTGGCCATGATAAATTACCCATAGTGTTCAGGGAGATGCAGGTTAGGTGGATTGGCCATGCTAAATAACCCAAAGTGCTCAGGGATGTGTAGGTTAGCTGGATTGGCCATGGTAAGTTACCCATCGTGTTCAGGGAGGTGCAGGTTAGGTAGATTGATCAATGTAAATTACCCATAGTGCGCAGGGAAGTGCAGGTTGGTGGACTAGCCATGGGAAATATAGGATAGGGGGATGGGTCAGGGTGCGATTCTCTTCAGAATGTTGGTGCAAACTGGTTAGCCTGAATGGTCTGTTTCCACTCTGATGGGATTCTATGTTCATGCATACTCATGAACTGTACGTTCTATTTGTATCCTTGGCAGATCAGCTCAGTAGATAGAGCATACTAAGACTTGGAGAGAGGCCAAACTACAGAACGCTGTGACTTAAAGCTGAAGGAGTGTCAATTGAGTCAATCTGTTCACCGGATTCACTGTCACACAGAAGGGAAAGGGATTAAGAGGAGATTCTGGCCCTTTGCACTATTATAAGGAAAACAAAAGCTTCGCATCCTGCTTCAGGAACTTCTCCCGACTCATTATCTCAGTTTGATCCTGTGAAATTCTTTGCAGAAGATGAAGAAGGGAATGCTGTTGGTTATTGGTGTCTTGCTGCTTATTCAGTGCACTCCTGCTCTCGGAGGTTTCCGGGGACATTTCGCAGGTACATTCTTGCGTTGTCTCACCCGGCTGTTTGCAGACAGTTTTTAGATTAGCTCTGTTTAATGCCTGACTGAAGCTGATTCTGATAAAGACTAAAAAATGCGATTCGTACCAACCCCATGTACATTTGTTTATTGGTAGCTCAGCCTGGAGAGGGAATGGATTTGAGCTGATTCAAGCTGATCAGTACGAAAAAGCAAATTCCTTTCTAGTGGAAAGTTGGAGTACTGTGTTGCACTCAGTGCACTGACACAGTTTGTACACAGCGCTAATGTATTAGACAGTGGGAGAATTCCTCCCGCAGAATGCTCACTTGTCCTGACCGTGAAGAGTGAATTGGAAAATCATTTTATTCTCTTGTCTCGTTTCACAGATTTAGGAAGGGTGAATTCGGAATAATACTGGAAATATTTAAAGAACTAGTCAACATATGTGGGTCAGATTTTCAAAACACGAGTGAAGTCAGGAATGTGAGAAATTTTAAACAGTTTAAATC
>NW_025203168.1:5253-8261 GCF_004010195.1 Chiloscyllium plagiosum
CTCTCAGGAGGCCCAAATATTTCGGTTGGCATGGACCAGTTTGGGCTCAAGGGCCTGTCTCTCTGTTTTAGGACTCTTAGTTTCTAATTGAAGTGTGGTGCTGGAAATGCACAGCCGGTTAGGCAGCATCTGAGCAGCAGGAGAATCGACATTTTGGGCATAAGGAATGTGGTGGGGTGTGGTTTTCTGACTGTGTTCAGAAACAGTCTGTGACTGTCAAACCCTCTGTTGAATCTGAGAAGGATTCAAGCTCATTGTCAAACTTTTGTCTCTGGTCTAAAGCTGTGGTTTGTAAACTTCTCTGTTGGTTGTTATATTTCGTGCATTGGGAACATCGGAACAATTTGGAACATAGACCTTCATTCCTCAATCCCACTTCACCATTTAACAAGAGCATGATTGACTCATTTTCGATCTTAAATCCACATTATTGCCTTCTCCTGATGACGTTTCATTCCACTGACTGGGTTGGGAGAGCTCGATCCTTGTTCAGGGGCCAATGGCACCAGGAGAGGGAGAAGTGGGTGGGCCTGGGGTCTCTATACTAAAAGGGGGACAGCTTACTCCAGAACCATCTTACAAACTGCAAAACTGGAGAAGCACACTGGGGTTTATCTCTCACAGATCAGTTGTGAAAAGATGTGGTAGGTCAAAGAGCCAAAGTTTGAGAGAAAGAAAATAATATGTGAATCAAAGGTTCGGGAAAGAGACAGAGAGATGGACAGAGGAAATTCAATATAGATGTTTTGACCTTAAAAAAGCAAAAGTAAAGGTGCATGTGGTATTCATAACAAGTAAAATAGATTGATAGCATACCGTTTGAACAAGAATAGCCGCTCTTTAGTGATAGGGTTGGAGAATATTGTTCCTTCAGGCAGTTGTGTGACTTTGGATCACTGCCTCAGAAGGTGGTGGAGACAGGGTCATTGGATATGTTGAAGGCAGAGATGGATAGATTCTTGTTAGGCAGGGGAACCGGTGTTATAACCCTTGGTTATGTAGGCGTTAGATGGGAATATGGGGTTCATAACACAAATAGATCAGATTTGATCTTATTGAATGACAGAGAAGGCTCAGGGAGCCAAATGATCCACTTCAGCTCCTTGTCTGCACATTCCTGCTGCACCTTTCTCAAGGTACCTTCGAGAATTCATAAACCTTTTGCAATTACCTGAATCCAGGAGCTGGGGAATGTGGGAGTTTTGGGAGATCTTTCTTTTTAGCTGATTTTAGTTATTCCTCAAGTTAGCAATTATCTAAGGACTATACATATAATTTCTTATTTCCTAATAGTTATTTCTTATAGTTAATTCTAATTTAGCAATTAACTAACGGTTATACATTAATAAAGACCATGAGACACGGGAGCAAAAATTAGGCCATTCAGCCCATCGAGTCTGCTCTGCAATTCCATCATGGCTGATATGTTTCTCGCCATGTCCTTGATCTCCTTGACAATCTCCTTGTCCTCACAGTGACCTGCCCTCACAGTGACCCATTCTCACAGTGACCCGTCACCCTGGGTAGGATGTAAAGCTTGTTTCAGGGTTTATACAAGTCTTTCTTCCTGACTGTTAGTCACAGGATGATATGGAGCCCATCTCTCGTGTCTGACTCCGTGAATTTCCAGGTTCTCATCGAACACTTGCAGTACAAATTACGGACCACTGTCACGCCCAACTTGTTCAGGGCTCCTGAACCTGGCAAATATTTCATCCAATCGCTCTACCATTGCTTCCATTGATACCGACTTCAAAAGCTGCTCCCTCGGGCCATTAGGATTGGGCATCCGTGATCACTAGTAACATCTGTCCTTCTACCAAACCTGGGAAATCAACATGAATCTGCTGTCATGGTGATTGAGGCCATTCCCACAGGTGAAGGGACAACATTGGCAGTGCCTTCCTGACCATTGCACATAATTCCCATGATCCCAGTTTCGTCTCAATCTGGGAGTCCACAATTGGCCACCAAAAAAACCTGTTGACTACTTATTTCATCTGCATCATGCTGGGATGCCCATGGTGTCCTTGTTCTGATTCGTTCCTCATTATTGGCGGTGGGGGGGGGTTGGGGGGGGGGGGGTAGGGGGAAGTAATACTAACTCTCCCATGAAACACCAGTCTGATATGGACAATTCCCAGCTCATGGACAGGTAAGGGTGTAACTCGGGGCGGTTTCTATGACCAGTCCTTCCTTTCAGGATTACGTTCATTATGAAGCCCAAGGCGGGATTATTCCACGCATCACTCTATACCTAAGTCACTGACACTGGCATCTCCTCTTCCCAGGAAAGGTACATAATCCTGAGGTTCCAGTCTGGAACATCGTTATTTCTCAGCAGTGCTAACCTTGACATGGCATCTGTGTTGCTGCTCCTCTCTGCCTGTCAGTGTCAGGCAAATTCCGTGCCCATCTCTACAGGCGTACTGCCTCCTTTGATAGTATCCCATATGCAGGTCAAAACTGGAGGTGAGCGTCCTGTGGTCTGTCCACAGCACAAACTGCCTGCGGGAAAGGAAATGGGAAAACTTCACAATGTTAAACTCCATGTCCAATGCTTCCCTTTCCACTTTGGTATACCTCCCTCCCATCTTTGTTAGTGAACTTGATGGGCTTTTCCTTTCCATTCAGTAAGGTGTGTGACAGTACAGTACCAGCCCCATAAGGTAGGGTTTACTAACTGTACTGACCTGTACGAACGTGCTAACTGTACTGGAACTGCATTAACATACTGACTGTACTGGAACTGTATTAACATGCTAACTGTACTGGAACTATATTAACATGTTGACAGTACTGGAACTGTACAAACATGCTGACTGTAATGGAACTGTATTAACATGTTGACTGTCCTGGAACTGCACAAACATGCTAATTGTACTGGAACTGTATTAACATGTTGACTGTACTGGAACTGTATTAACATGCTAACTGTACTGGAACTGTATTAACATGCTGACTGTACTGGAACGGTACAAACATGCTAACTGTACTGGAACTGTATT
>NW_025203169.1:0-173 GCF_004010195.1 Chiloscyllium plagiosum
ACCTCTGGGACACCCGGACCAACCAAGCCAACCGCCCCGTAGCCCAACACTTCAACTCCCCCTCCCACTCCACCAAGGACGTGCAGGTCCTTGGACTCCTCCATCGCCAGACCATGGCAACACGACGGTTGGAGGAAGAGCGCCTCATCTTCCACCTGGGAACCCTCCAACCA
>NW_025203169.1:400-2038 GCF_004010195.1 Chiloscyllium plagiosum
ATGCCCGAAACGTCGATTCTCCTGTTCCTTGGATGCTGCCTGACCTGCTGCGCTTTTCCAGCAACACATTTTCAGCTCAGCAATGTACCTTTCACCAAGCTCTTCACCAGAAAGCGCGCGAGTTGACTGACCACGTGATGCCGACGCAGAATTCCAGTTCTCTCCAAGATTCTCTCCCCGTTTGAAATAAAGTCCCTACTAAATGTTGACTACAAATCCCACTTTCAGGCTCAAGTTCAAGGCTTGCAGACTGGATTACATTCCTGTTTTAGCTGAACTCACTGAGGGTGCATTTTGCAGAAAGAGGATCCTGAGGCAGGATTTTGCTGGTGCCGGGGATGGCATCACGTCACAGGGAGCAGGAGTTCACTTTATGAAGAAAGATGCGCAATGAAGGAGGCTCAGTTTGCTGAATAATCTGCTCCTTTCCCGATGTTTCTGTGCAGTCTGTGGGAAAGCTCTGTCGATGTTGCCACCAGCTCTCAGATGTTAGCAAGAACGCCTCTGCAGGGTCAACAGGACTGTATTTTCGTTCTGATACTGAGGCTGGGGCCAAGTGGTCTGTCCGGTTTTACCCTTTTTGACCTTGGAGCAGTTTGATAAATTGAGTGTCTTGCTTGGCCATTTCAGGGATCATTAATTATTTATCAAATGTCTGTGCGTCTGGAGTCACCTTTAGGCCAGAGCAGGAAAACATGGGAGATTCACTTCCTGAAAGTACGCTGGGGAAGGAAATTGATGTTTATAATCGACATTGGCTTCAAGGTCACTATTACTGACACCAGATTTTAGATCTCGATATTTTATTAATTGTTTTTAACTTCCACCAGCTTCCAAAGCATTAGCCTGGTCTGGATTAGTAATCCAGTGACATTTCCACAGCAGCACCATCTCCACATGGGGACCTATTGGAAACCACACTGAGCTGGTTATTTCTGTGCTGTTTGACAGCTCTGTCAAAAAGAACTCCAACCAATTTGACTGTCGCGATGGGACTGAGGAGGTGGTAATTGGTCAGATTGTAATTATTCCTCTCTTAGGGAACTGGACAAAGTTGAGTAATTTTCCACATTGACAGGGAGATGTCAGAGTTGGAGCTGGAAAGAAACAGCTTCCCAGGGGCATGGCTTGTTGTGCAGCACAAGTCTTCAGTCCTACTGCAGGAATGGTGTCAGGGACCATTGCCTTTGTCGTATCTATTGTGTTCAGCTGTTTCTTCATGACATATACAGTGAATCAGATTGATTAAAGAATGGCATCTGTGATTCTGTGGGCATCATGGCGAGAGTGAGGTGGATCATCAACTCAACACCCTTCTCTTTTTCACTGATGTAAGGGCTGTTCTATTAAGTAGGATAGCGATATGTGTGGAGTCCACTCCTCCAGTGAGTTGTTTAATAGTCCATCGACATTTATGTCTGAATGTGGCAGAACTGCAGAGCTTCGATATGATCTCGGGATCATTCCGCCTTCTGCATCAGATGTTAGTTCTGCTGTTTGGAATGTAACCAGTTAAGTGCGGTAGATTTAATGGGTTGTCATCAGGATTCGGTACAAATGGCTCTGACCGTGGCATGTTCACCCACACTCGTCACTGAACCATAGATTGGCTTGATGGTCATGGTAGACTGAGGGTTG
>NW_025203169.1:5122-8262 GCF_004010195.1 Chiloscyllium plagiosum
GATTCATAGCAGTTTTTAATAGAAGTGGTTACAGAGTGACTGGTGGCACGGTGTGAAATATTCCATACCTCTGTGGATTACTGGAGTGTTCCAGCAAAACTGGAGAATTTCCAAATTGGCGTCTGTCTTCAAGAAGAGATGAGCCTTCAAATGTTTATGTGCTATCTTTATCTGAATAATATAGCATATTTGATAGGCTTAATGACCTCATGATGCACTTTCAACCTGAGTATTAAAAAAACAATTCTGCTCCTTCCCCTGATGCGTTACACACGGGGTGACGAACATTTTGCTGAAGTTCGTAATTATTTTGAATATTATCTGGAATATTGTACAAACGACATCATCCAGAGAATTGTAGAAACAGCATTCTCCAGAACATTTTCTAAACATGTAGGGGTATTGCGTAGGTGTGTGTGGGAGAGAGAGAGACAGAGAGAGAGAGAGAGAGAGAGAGAGAGAGAGAAGGTGCTGTATACAGTAATGAGAGTGATGGAGCCTTATTCGGGGGAAGGAGCTATAACAGATATTCAGTGAGTGTGAGGGAACAGAGAGAATACAGCGATCTTTATCGTTCCAGAGTGGAGAAGGTTATTGATGCTTGTCCTGTATTGCAGGACATTTCTTCAGTCTGCAGAAATTGCACTGAGCTGGGTGGTGAACTCAGACCATGTTTGGTGGGTCTGGTGCTGTGGCCCCCTCTGGGAAGAGAATGGTACTCCTCTCTACTCGCCCAGCCACCAGGGCCTCCGTGCCTCTGTCGACACACTGTGGTGTAGTTGCCCCTTATCTGCCATGCTCGGGATAAACTGTGCAGGGCAGCTCCGAACTGAGAAAGCTCAACCGTGTGCCCATTGGCCTGTTAAAGTTGGAACCAGTGCCAGGTATCATGGAATATCCAAGGTCATCTGTGAGTGCCTCCAGCCATGATGGGTGGGAGAATCGGGCTGGCATTGAATGAGAGGGATACATTGGGGTGGGGTGGGTAGCTAATGAGGTGAGTTCGATAAGATAGCACCAGGAAACTAGCTCAGCTTCGTGCAGACAATCCCTCTGTCACACTCAATGAAAATGGCACTAAGACAAATTATTACTAGTTTCAGCCCAATGAGTCGAAGATTGTGCTGACCCTGCTTCCAGTTATACAGCTGCAGAACGAATACTCATCCAAAACTGTCCATCATCTTAACTAACACCAATATCCAGTTCACCCATCATTCATGGAAACAGTGACCCATATTGCAAGATGTTTTCGAAACGTTTTCATTTCACAGTTTTTAAGCTACCATCAGATACTTCTCTGAAATTCTCTCTCAATCTCCACCTTATTTTACCAAGCTCCTCCCATTTGGTGGCATTTCAGCTGATTCATGGCCGCTTTCTGGCTGTGATTTTCACGCCCACAGCACACCGTTGTCATGGCACAATGGAGATATGGAGCTGTAAATGGATGGGAGCCGCACATCCTGTCACTTCCAGCATTGGCTGCAAGTTTCCCCACACTGGGCAGGGATGTAACACTGTGTCACTCAGCAATGCAGTGGTTGGTATGGACAGCTGTACATGCTGGGAAGGTAACTGCTCTAGATTACTGGATAACTTCATTGCTGTTCACTGCAGAGTTCCCCATGCTGGGAAGATACCCAGTCCTTGTTTATAGAACAATGCACTTGTGTGTTCTGCAGGTTTATATATCAATGCACTGTTCGACGGCTAAGAAGTGGACTGGTGAGCTCTGAACATTGTTCGATCCTGGACGTATTGCTGAGCAATACACTGGCCTTGTTTACGCTTAATGATGAGCTGATATCTCATCTGGGCTGATACGTGTGTGGGCGTGATCTTTGAGGTAGATTGAGTATCCAATATAATTCCTGATATAACTATCACTCCTTCAGCTCGGCCCATTTCGTTATTTAACCCCATATATCTGCAACATTTTGCCGATTAAGTTATTACCAAGTGAAACGTGAATATGTGTCGCTCTTGTTATGAAAATGGAGAAGGTGACTTGGACCGATTTTCTTTTTAATACTTTAAATCTAAATGTGAGGGGCTGTGTTTCAGATACAATTCGCTTGGTCAAGATATTCAAATTAAGCAAAACACAATTTACTCAAACACTGTTTGGTTGAAAGGACCACGAGGAATGGACCGTGTCTACACTGTCTATGACACTGTAGGAGCCTCTCAAAAATGCCTAACCCCACCTAAGCCGTTAAATTATGTATGATAAATGTCAAATTAAACATAAATAAATCAAACAAAAGGATGCAACAGGCCTGGTGATCAGACACAAATTACCTCGAGACCCCAGCAATTTCTACCTTGCCAAAACACAGTAGAATCATCAAGCTTGTGAAGAGAAAGCATCATCTCTCTCCCTTAGCTCTATTTTTACAACTGGAGATGTGCCAATAACTCAATAGTCAGCGATGGCAACATCCCAAGTAGTATTGTGTTATATCAGGGTAATCGTGAAAGGGGTTAACTGGAGCTGTTTGTTCAGTGACTGTGATTAATATCAGTCTTCCTGGACCTAACTGTGTCACTGGAGGGCTTCCCTTTTCCATAATTAGGGCTTCTTTCAACTTGTTATACCATAGTATTTGGGGCAGTCTAATCCTCAACACGATTGGAATCAGCAGCTGCAGAGAGAGGCAGAGATCATAATCTGAAAACATTCGAATGTTCCAACAATGGATCAGAGTCTGAGAACATTAGACTGGAATGTCCCAACAATGAACAGGAGTTTAACCTCGGGTCTTTACTGGCTTTCTCAGGATTGGTCATGGCTAGAGTTGCGGATACAAGCCGTACTGATGATTATTCAAGCCGGGTACTATCCCATCCTCGCTATTATTGGTGTTCCTGGTAAGCCTATCTCTGTCAATTCTTCAAACGATGGTGAAGATTATTGCTATTCCAGTTAATTATGCTTTACAAATATATGAAATTTTAGTCAAAAATTCCACTTCCTTTGCATGCATTTCCAAACTCTTCACTCACAAACATCTAAGAAGGAACAAGACTGTTCGGAAACTTGAATCTCTTTTTTGCCCTGAACTGTTTTATGTCTCTATATTCTCTCTGTCATCAAATCCGCCGACACCCCAGTCTCCAGCTATGCCTCAGTGCCG
>NW_025203170.1:0-1286 GCF_004010195.1 Chiloscyllium plagiosum
ACAGTAACCATCACATCCAGACATACCTCCCACAGTTCAGTAACCATCACGGCCCGACATCCCTCCCACTGTACATTAACCATCACGGCCCAACATACCTCTCACTGTACAATAACCACCACGGTCCGACTTACCTCCCGCTGTACAGTAACCATCACTTCCCGACATACCTCCCACAGTATATTAACCACAACGGTCCGACATACCTCCCGGTGTACTGTAAGCACCACGGCCCGACATACCTCCCACAGTGCAGTAACCATCACGCCGTGACATACCTCCCGGTGTACAGTAACCACCACGGCCCGACATACCTCCTACTGTACAGCAACCATCACGTCCCGACATACCTCCCACTGTATAGTAACCGTCACGGCCTGACATATCTCCCACTGTACAGTAACCATCAAGGCAGGACATACCTCAAACTGTACAGTAACCGTCACGGCCCGGCATACCTCCCACTGTAGAGTAACCATCACACCCCGACATACCTCCCACTGTACCGTAACCATCACGACCCGACATACCTCCTACTGCGCAGTAACCATCACGGCCTGACATACCTCCCATTGTACAGTAACCATCACGGCCCGACATACCTCCCAATGTACAGTAACTATCACAGCCCGACATACCTCCCACTGTACCGTAACCATCACGACCCGACATGCCTCCCACTGCACAATATCCATCACGGCCTGACATACCTCCCATTGTACAGTAACCATCACGGCCCAACATTCCTCCCAGTGTACAGTAACCATCAAGACCTGACATACCTCCCACTGCACAATACCTATCACAGCCCGACATAGCCCCCACTGTACAGTGACCATCACGGCCTGACATACGTCCCATTGTGCATTAACCGTCACGGCCAGACATTACTCCAACTGTACATCAACCCTCACGGCCCGTCATACCTCCCACTGTACAGTAATCATCACGGCGCGACATACCTCCCACTGTACAGTATCTGTCACGGCCCTTATACCTCCCACTGTACAGCAACTGTCACCGACCGACATACCTCCCACTGTACACTAACCGTCATGGCCCGACATACCTCCGACTGTACAGCAACCGTCACCGCCCGACATATCTCCCACTCTACGGGAGCCATCAAGAGAGGCACCGTGGCTCAGTGTTTAGCACCGCTACCTCACAGCGCCAAAGTCGTATTTTTGATTCTGGCCTTAGGTGACTGTCTGTTTGGAGTTTGCATATTCCCCACCCCCCTCACCCTTTCCCATGTCTGCGTGGGTTTCCTCCCACAGTCCAAA
>NW_025203170.1:2210-3632 GCF_004010195.1 Chiloscyllium plagiosum
TAGAGGGGAAGAAGCCAATATAGCAAGGTTTAAAAGGGATCTTGGCACAAGTATGAGTAAGTAGGGAATAGAATGACATAGAAGGTATTGGAGCAAATACTTTTGTTTTAACTTTGGAATGACATCATGTGTCAGTGCGGGCTTGCTGGGCTGAAGGGCCTGTTCCTGTGTTGGACTGTTCCTGAAGTCAAGATGTGAGCGCGGGGGTGGCGAAATGCTGACTGAACGATTACTGATGATCAACAACCACATTGTTGTGGATCCCCGCCCATCAACTTGCAGCTTCTTATCCTCCCCCAATGTGGGGAAACTCAATATAGAGAATTTGACATGAAAGTCAGACCTGGTACCTGGTGACTCCATCTCGCTGCTCGCTCCTGCAGACTTCTATCCTGGACATCAACGTCTCGGGGGACACAGCATGAACAGAAGCTGCATGTACTCCACACCCAAGAATGCTGGCATCTGTTACATGCCAGCCTCAACATGCAATCCCAGCACATCTACGACGAACTGACGGTACGCTTCTGTACTTCAATGCTGCAGCGCAGGGTGCACTGACAACTCTCAGTGCAATGCTGCTACAAGGACACTGTACTCAGGGATACACGCCCACCTCATGGACTGTCCCTCTGGGCTGCTCACTCTGTGTTTGCACACACTAATGCTGCGGCAAGTATACTGTGCTCAGGGACACACCCAGGTCATGGACTGTCTCTCTGGGCTTCTCACTAATTTTTTGTAAATACTCAATAGCGCTGCAGGGACACTGTGCTCAGGGACACACCCAGCTCATGGACTGTCCCTCTGGGCTGCTCAATTCGTTTCTGCACACACTCACTTTGAGCGGACGTGAATGCTCACAGAATTATTGCCTTGTCTTACCCTGCCCTCAACAGTGTTTCCCCTCAGCTCGAGCTACTAGGCTCACCCGCCTGCTGTATTGCCATGGTGTTTAGCACAGACACAAAGCTGAATATCATTGTCCACAGTCAGTCACGGTGCCCAACACACTCAGTCAAGGGGAGTCTCAGATCCCAGTGCGGGAGTTTGGACACAGTCAGTCAGCCACTCGTGGTTGTTAGGGTCAGGATCCTTCCCCTGTGAGGGGGTGAGGAGCTGAATGTTGGGCTGTCTCATACCGCTCTTGGCTCTTTCTGCCCTATTGTGGGATAGTTACTCCTGGAATGAAAGAATTATCAAGAGGTATTAGGGAGATGGAAGTGGGTGGTACAGCTGTTAGTGCTGGGACAGCTGAGAGAAAGATGGGGAGGTGTTCTGAGTGAGTGAGCGGGCAGCACAGACACCAGGCAGAGCTGGCAAGCGGGACAGAGAAGAGGTTAGAGAGAAACCGAGAGAAGGTGCTGCATTCAGTGAGAGTAGGAGAACATGAGTCTTGGTGGGAGGTGGGTGCAGTAACAG
>NW_025203170.1:4979-8262 GCF_004010195.1 Chiloscyllium plagiosum
TGTCTTGTTCTTATTGGAGAGCTCAGTTACCAGCAGAAAATATTTAATGTAATTGGTTGAAAAATTAGAGAAGTGGTGAGGAAAGATGTTATTTCACCCAGAGTAAGAAAGGGATCTGGGAGTCATGCATGGAAGCAGAGTCGAGTCAGAAACTCTGAAAAATTTTAAAAACGTGCCTAGATCTGAACCTGAAGTCCTACAGTCTCTGTGAAATCATAACTTTTTTTTGAAAGGATGAAGCTGGGTGGCACCTTCATTTTAATCAGGGCATACAATTTTGAGAGTAATCGGTGATGTAGAAATTTCTGATATTTGGACAATATCTAGAGGATCAATGCAAAGGGATCAGAGAGAGGACAGAGAGGAGTAGTGTGTAAATTGATTAGCATCACAAAAATACTGATCCCAGCATTTATATACAATGATGCTTCACTGTGGTGGCCGTTTTCTTCTTCTTGTATAAATGCTGAAAGCCTTTGATTGTTCGGTTCTCAGTCTTGGTCACACTGCAGCCATATCTGTCTTGTATCATTCTATTTGTTCGACTGTTCCATTGGCCTTGTTGAACAAAAACAGGAAGGAATTTGGAGATGATACCAAGTACCAGAAACCATGATGAATGTCAATTTGGGAAACGTTTACTGAGATAGGACGGCGTGCGAAGACAGTGAGATATTACAGAGATATGGATTGTTCCAGGGGCTGAAGGACATTACAAGGAGAAAGATAGTTTTAGGTTTTGGTTGAAGTGAAAAGTGAGCTGGAACAGCCAGATCAATATTTTGTCTACAGTAAACTTACAAAGAGAAACTCTCCACAAAAACTTGATGAAAATGATATCCGTGCCTGTCTGGATCAGAAAAAAAGTACAACGGATGTGGGAGATGGTGAGAGGGCTGGGTGGTATTGTGAGAAGTGGTTAAGGCACACAAGGCCTACAGATAGAGCCAACACTGTGACAGATGAACTGATCTGTCCTACCATAGAGATTCGGGTCAATGATGCAGACTGAATTCAACCAGATGAAACATAAAATTTTTTTGTTCTCATAAAATTATTTTCAATTGCAATATTTCAGGAAGTGAGAATTTAGTCTTATCTGAGGCTCTGTTGAGTTGATCCTGGTCAAGAATTCCTACCTGGGAATTGTTGTCTTTCAGCAGTCATTCTGTTGTAACAATGTCAGTTCGGAATCACATGCAGATATGGATACAGAATACGTAAATGCATTCAGAACTGAACAAGCCCAGCGCATTAGGTATTTATAGCTACTCGCATCCATTCTGAAAAGGAGTCGCACAATCAGATCAGGAAAATCCCATACTTCCTGCCTTGCCTGAATATTGACAGCTGATCTCACCTATCCTGGAACTGATCTCCGAAATACGATTTGGAAGTTTACAGACTCTGCCCAGCCTTTGTAGGGTCAGCTGCTCGCTCCTATTACAGTATAGTATCCCACAGTTAGAACAGGCAGATCCCAAACTCAATAATAGGCCCATACATTTGCAGTTTAATAGCATGTTTTCTTCTTCAAACTATAGCCAAACAGGCAAACCACAGATTATTTTCTCTGTGCCTACAAACACAGTCTCTTTGATATCCCTCATGTTCTGTCACCCTTCCCATCTCTGTAAATTCTCTACTTTCTACAAACAGTCATATGTTTATGACATTCTCCAAACACAAAATCTACCCTACCCCCGAAAAACCATTCCTCATCCTGGAGAGGATCACAGACATACAGGCAGATTAAGTTTGTGAATTAGAGATAGTAAGGACGTTGTAGGTGAAGGGTTTGAGATAGAGAGCTTGCAGAAGACAAAAGAAAACCTTGTACTGGCACTGCAGGCGATTAATAAGAAGAGGTTCTCCTGAAAAGAATATGACTTTTATTGAAATATTTCATAGAGAGTAGCTGGAGGAATTTCAGAGACAGTGAGATTTGAAGGTGCTAATGAAGATTCGAGATACATAGAGGGTTCTTTTGATTTGGTGGAGATTAAGGAGAGCTGGCGCGGTTTCCACAGATAGGGTGGGAATTAGAATGTGGACGCTGCAGAGATAGGGAGCTGTGTAGGGACAGACGGTGGTTACAGAATCGGGAGTGCTGTAGGGACTACAGGATTTTACACAGCAGAGTACACATTGGAGCACGCTAGACAACAGGGAAAATTGTAGGGACTTGAGGAAGTTAAAGAGATGGGCAGAGTTGAAAGAGACGGAGAAAGGTGCACTGAATAATGAACAGTATAATGGCTGGTGGAGATTATGGAGATCATGAGATTTGTCAGGCGGGAGGGAATTAGTAATATTGATAGACTGATGATTGCGTGAGCTGGAGGAGATTGTAAAGATTGCGAGCTTTCTATGTATCGGAGTAATTACAGACAAAGGGATAGCTGTCAGGCCTTGAGATTTATTAGATAGGGAGAGAGCATTTAGAGGAGATTGCAGAGAAGGGAGGTTTATAAAATGGCCTGTATGAGTTACAGAGATAAGGAGAGGTGCTTTGACTGACGGAGGTTTCAGAGGTAAAAATTCATCGCACAGGATCAATGACGTTATGGAGACACAGTATTATTAGAATTGGAGAACTCTTGAGACATTGCACCAATCCACACACAAATCTTAAGGCAAGAAGGGTGTCATTTGACCCATGATGTTTGCACGAACTCTTCATCTGAGTTCATTACAGAATTGATCTCCTGCTTTCCCCATACCATAACACATTTCTTTTAGTCGCAATAATCATCTAATCCCCTCTTGAACATTTCCATTGAACATCCATTTACAGCACATCCAAGTGTATCCTAACTACTCGCCATGTTGAAAAGGTTCTTACTTCTGTCATAGTTCTCCTGTTGTACGTAACCTGAAATCTGTGTCCTTTCGTTTTGTGAGTGGGTACAGTTTTATCCAATCTAATCTATTCACTCTGCCTATGAGTTTGAAAAAATGCATCCGATCTCCTCTTAACGACCTTCACTTCAGTGAGAACAGTTGCAACAGTCTGACTTCATAACTGATCTTACTAATTCCTGAAAATATTCTTTTCGATCAGTACTTCATCCTTTCCAATGTGTTCATATCCGTCTGATCATGTGACACAGTTGAAGTCGAACGTGTTTGATGCAAGTTCAACATCACCTCGTTACTCTTGAACTACCAGTATTTATGAAGAAAGGAACACTGTATGCTTTGCCTATGTTTAATGTCCTACAAACTTCAATAGTCTTTGCACATTCCATGCTTCTGTATTCCTGCCTATTTTATGTTGTCT
>NW_025203171.1:0-8264 GCF_004010195.1 Chiloscyllium plagiosum
TCTTCTGAAATCCGAAATGCACTGTATCCATTGAGTCTCCATCATGAATCTGACATTCACTTTCTCAAAGATGATTCCCGTTTCATAAACCTATGTGGACTGTGTATATACCCATTAGTTGCAGCACCAATAGTTTGTTCCAATCGTTTATTTACTAAATGCAATGGAAAATTAACAAACGATACATTTACTGTGAAATCCGAAAGAGAATGTTTTTCTAAATTTACTGCTGCGCTGAGTGCAGCCAGGAGACCGCTTGTCTTTGTTTGAAACTTTGTAAACGTTCAACTTGACCTTGTTACAGTCGAATTCAGCGAAAGCTGAGGAAAGCAAAAGGGCAGTTATGGCCACGACCAGGGAATGAGAAAATAACAACTTAAGATTTCCTTTGTCTTTGCCCATGAGAGCGCGATAAGAATGGTATAAGAAGAGTGTCTGAATTCTGCTCAAGTGGCCTTTTCATCAGACATCTGATCGAATGTATTGGGTCGGTTCTTAGGAATCTGAATAAAGCTCTTTTCTTGGCTCTTGCTAACAGTTGAGTCCAGTCGATTTAATTTCCTCGAGATTAAACTTTTTTTTTGTTTTCTTCCCTAGGTTAGTTTCTCTAGTATTGCTGGGAAGATTTTTGTGTTGCTTTGTTTTCTGTTAAAACAGAACTTCACAGATCTGCCATTTCCCTATTGACTATTCTCCATTCTCTGGGTTCATACTGGAAGGAAGTTGAACTTGGTTTTTCGAACCTTTCCCATTAACAGTCCACTGTTATAACTCTTGTTAATATACACTTCAGAAACCCATCAATTTCTGTCTTAGAATTTTCAATGATTGACCTTCCACAATCATACAATCACAGAAACAAGGATTCTGTACCATCAGAAATACAAAACAGTTTACATTAGTCTCCCTTTCCTGGATCAGGCCTGAAGCTGGGGGATGTTATACACTTCGAAAACTAGTCTAAGTACTTTTGAACGGTTGTGAGGTTAACTTGACAACTCCGCTCTCAGGAAGTATATTCCAGACCTCAACAAGCTCTGGGTGAAATACAATCCTCAAATCCGTCTAGTCTTTGCACCCTTCTCTTTAGAAGGCTGCTCCCCTGTTCTTGGTCCTTTGACAAAAAGGAACAGCTGCACTCTATCCGCCCTGTGCACGCCCATCGTAATTTTCTCCTTCTGAATCACGATCCACTCCGCTCCAAATAAAAAAAAACATGAGCTTATCCAAACTCTCTCCATAGATGATATGCCACATTCCAGGGAACATGTTAGTGAATCTCCTCTGCACCCTCTCCAGTAGAGTCACATCCCCCCAGTAATTTTGCTCCCAAAACTGCACACAGTTTTACATCTTTGCCTAACTAATTTCCTGTATAGCTCTTATAATCCATGTCTCGATTAATAAAGGCAATGTCTGTTGTCCACAATGCCTTCTTAACTAGCCCTTTTCTTATCCTGTCACATGTAGTGATGTATGTAGAAGTACCTTTTGAGCTTCCGAGTGTGCCGCCATTCATTGAGTACTCACCTTTCTGGTCCTTCTTCAAAATTGCATCACTTCATATTCAGCAGGGTTATGTTTCATCGGCCATGGATCTGCTCTTCTGACTATTCCATCGATATCTTCCTGTAGGAAGGCTTGCCTCCTCATTGCCAAACATACACTTATTTATCACAATCACCTACCAACCTCAACATTCACGTCGACACCATTTAGAAATACCACAAATAAAAGGGGAGAGAGGACCGATCCATGTTACACCAGGGGACACCTGTCTCCAGTCACGTAAACAGCCCTCTATCACCAGCCTCCGTCTCCTGCCACTAAGAAAAGTTTCGATATAACTTGCCAAGTTACCTGTCATATCATTTGAGTTTACTTCAGATATCAATTTCCCATGTGGGGCTTTGTCAAAGCAATTGCTGAGAAGTCATAGAAATGAACTCGTTGAAAATTTTCAATAGAATTCTGTTTGCATGACTTCCCTCTGATAAAGCCATGCTGACTATTCCTGATCAAACATTGTCTCTCAAAATGCCGATCCATTTTCTCTTTCTCTATATTCCCCAATAGTTTCCCTTACACTGAATTGATAGTCACTCGTCGATAGTTCGCTGATCTATCTCTAGATATATCCTGCAAAATGCAACCACATCTGTCCTCTAGCATATCTCCGATGGCCAGATTCTACTTAAAACGTTAATCAGAACATTTCCTCCCTTGTCTCCAACATCAGCATGGGATAAAAATCATCCAGAGAATTTGTTCAATTTTACCCCAGCCAAAACTATCAATCCTCGCTTACATCTTTTATCAATCTGTTCAAGACCTTGCCAGTTCATCCTGATTCTCCCAGTAAAACAGATGTAAATCTCTCATGCAATCATCTGTCAGTGTTCCCCAGCTTCATATAATGATTTTCCCCTTGGTTTCTAATGGGTTATAATTGTCCCCTGATAATATTATTCTCCTTGATTTCCTTGTGGAATATCTTGGGATTTTCCTCAAACTTACCTGCTCACTCTACTCCATATCCCTGTGTTAGTCAGTCCTCTCAGTTTCGTTAAGATTACTTCGCATTCATCGAAGCTCGAGGGAACAAACAAAGTATTCGAAGAATGCAGTGCAGGAAAAGCACAGTCCGTCAGGCTGCATCCCGGGAGCAGGAGAATCGATGTTTCGAACAGAGGCTATTCGTCAGGAATGAGGATGTGGCCCAGGGAACTGAGAGATAAATTGGAAAGGATGAACTGGACAGAGGGTAGCTGGGAATGCGAGACTCCACCCTCCTCTCTATCCTATCACTATCAACACAACCTTCATCGACCTATCGCATTCACATCTATTTTTCCCCCAGCTCCACCTCCTCCCATTTATCCATCAACCCCCTTGGGCCAGCCCCCTCATTAGTGAGGATGACCTTGTGCTCGAAACATGGATTCTCCTGCTCCTCGGATGATGCCTGACTGGCAGTTCTTTTAGAGCACAACATTCTTTGTCTCTTTGGAACACAGACCGAGTTGCCTCACCAGAAAATCTTACCATTTGAGGTATTAATCTGGAGAATGTCTATTCAGTATATGTGATCAGTATATTCTTCCTTAGGTCACGACACCAAAACTGTACACAGCACACCAGGTATAGTCTCACCAACATCCTGTATAAGCAATACAGGACATACTGATTTTTAGTAGGAGTAAATTACTTCTGATACTGGAATCTGCAGTGAAAACAGCAAATGCAGGAGATCACAGCAGGTCAGATAGCATCAATAGAGAAAGACCAAGCTAAGTCTGGATGTCACTTCATCATGTAAATTCTCATTCCATTTAAATGAATTCAAACCTAAATTTTACCTTCATTTTTTGCACAGGTTCCTCCCAATACCTAATGCTTTATTCTAATAAATTACTGTTTACCTTATTTTTGAAAAGAAGAATCCTGATGAATACCTCACGATATCACATCCATGAGTTCATTATAGTTGATATCTCACAAGAGATGTTTTCAAGCAAAACATTTGAAAATTATGACTTTCCTTTCGTAAATGCAGAACTTTTGTCTTGAAGGTTGCTATCACTTTCTACATGACTAATATCGCATTATTTAAAATAGATTCTATCAGATTTCCCACTGTAGATGACAAATTAACTAGTCTGAAGTTCTCTCCCACTTCTTCCCATCTTAAATCGTTTGACACATTTATCACCTTCCAAAGAGAATACGGAAAAATACATTGATCCCCAAGGCAATCAAAACGTGCATTTCTGCATTCTCTGAAATTTCAGTACGAATTGCATCTGGTCTGTCAGACTTGCCAATCCTGAATCCACGTATAAATCACACAATATCAGGTCAGAGTTCAACAAGTTTTTTTGGAAGCACGAGCTTTTGGAGCGCTGCTCCTTTATCAGGACAATCATCTGATGAAGGATCAGCGCTCGGAAAGCTAGTGCTTCCAAATAAACCTGCTGGAATATAACATAGTGTCGTGTGATTTTTAATTTTGGACACCCCAGTCCAGCGCTGGCGTCTCGAAATCATGAATCCAACTATGTTTTCAAATACTACCTCGTCACTAATATGAATGTTTTTAGTCATTAGTTACGCAAGTGCCTTGGTCACTTTGAATTTCTGGGAGATATTCTGTACCTTCCTCCATGACTTGATGGTTTGGCAGAACGCCCCTCCCAGCTTCTGAACACAACACACCGCACTCCCTCAAACAATCACAAATTGATGAGAATCTGCACGTTGCGTGAAACAGTCTGTGCTTCACGTTAACTTGTCCCACCCGATAATGTCCTGTTCAACCTACTGACTGGCTGCTTTCCATTTCAGGGCTATTTACCGTGCTGCCTTCCTGAGCAAGTAGGATTCCCAGTATCTTGTGGATCCTGGAATGGATAACATAAGAAGGCATCAATCATTTCTTTAATCAATCTCAGCCTGGTGAGGGGAGATTTGAACTACCAGGGCAAGAATGATCATTGCTCACAAAGGGTCAGCACAAGCCTGTACCTTGCACAAAATAGCAGCGTCACTGGGAGCACATGGACTTGTGGAGAGTCACAAATAACATTGTCCCTTTACTGCGATCTGTCTCCTCTGTACCCTGAGCGGGGTATTAATCACCAGAAACTCATGCTATGTGGAGGTGATCGCTCACTTCGGGAAAGTTGCATTTGATGCATCAATTTTAAGAAAAAATATTACTCAACAAATATTTTTACCGTCTCAGACTTACAGTTTCTTTCATAGATTGTGATGTCTGATAACAAACCCCTATTGCAGAACTCCGAGGTCCAGACTGTTCCCAGTATGATGTTCCAGGCTGGATGTCCTTCACCTCAATGCTGGGAGTATTAAAGCTCAAACCGATGTTGTAAGTGAATGGATTGACATGTGAAAGTGGGACATTTTTGCCACCAGAAATGTGCTTGAAGGAGGTCAGGATTGGCAGCTCGATATTCTGACATGTAGGAACTAGAGGCAGGAGATGATGTTGTTTTATTAATTTAGGAGTCAGTCATTGCAAAAGGAAAGATGATGTATTGGAATTAGTTATGACACAGGGTAAACCCATCTGCGAATTTAAAACAGCCACACAGAAAAAGCTCAATTCGAGCTGTAATCTGTTAAATTTTGTGTGTCAAAGAACTACTCCAGGTCTCATTACTTAAAGTAAACATTAACTACTTTAATCTTTAAGTCCAAAAGACAGCAAGTATTTATAACATCTTTCACGCAAACGTAACGTTTAACTCCCCCTCGAAAATACTGGTCAGTTAAAAACTCCGATTAAGAATTACATTAAAAAACTTATTATTTCAAACTCAGGCAGCTTTCGGTTCTTTTCGGCAGCTTCTTGTCTTCTTCTTCTTCGGTATTCTGCTTCACGGGTCTTTCATAGATAAAGCGACCTTTCAGAGAGCAGGTCTTTCTGTAAGCAGGCTCTGCTTCTTGGTGCTGGCTGCTGTTTGGGCTCAGAATAATTGCTCAAAATGTCTGATATTTATACCCCGAAACATCTAATCGTCTCATTGGACTAGTGCTGTCAAAAAATTCGATTGGGTTTTGTTAACTTCGTGCATAAAATAAACTGATTGGACAAATTCAAATTTGTTGTGTACTATCGCAACACAGCTCCAGCTGGCAGTTTCCATCCACGGATATATTTTTAAATTATTCACAACACTTCGTGCCAGCCAATTATTTCAACTCCTTTAAAGGTACAGTACACGTATAAAACGTAATTATACCACCCTCGTTAAGTTAAAAAAGAACTGTCATAATGAAAAGATAGCTTCATTCCCTTTTCACTCTTCCATAAGAACATTACCATAACGTACAGATAACGTTAATCTAAGTTCATATTAAATTTTTCGCGTGTATTTTACATTGGATAAATACAAATTTCATCTAAACATTATCAGTTAAATCTGCAAAAACGCATCGGCGATTGCATTTTTACGATGGACAACATGTACAACTTTAAAATTAAAAGTCTGTAACATGCGACTCCAATGAAATAGTCTCATATTCTTGCGTTTGAAGCATTTTAAGAATATAATCGGATTGTGAGCTGTGCACACGTCCGTCTCCAAAATTTTGTTCGTGATATCCACGTTAAAATCTTATAAGGCTAGGACTAAACTCAACAGTTCTTTTCCGATCGTGGAGCATTTCCTCTTTTGGATTTCGAGTTTCTTCGACAAGTAACCAACTGGTAGTTCAATCCAACATCAGCTTCCTGCAGCAGGACAGCTGCAACTCCTATGTGATTAGCATCAATGCCAATTTCAATGTTTTTGAAAAGTTAGGGGTAGCTAAAACTAGTTTGGTGGTTTATATTGCTTTGAAAAGTTCGAATGCCTTCGGGCATTCTTCTGCTTTCCAAACATTTGTGTTCTTCTTCAGCAAATCGGTTAACGCTGCCACTACACTGCTGAGGATTGGAGCAACCTTCGATAGAATCCACTTAGTCCTATGAATTAAAGCACCTCTTTCTCCGAGGTTGGTCTTAGAAATTATTCAATGGTCTTCGTCTTTGCGTTCCATGAGGTCAACCTTCCATGACCAATGTTACGACCCAGGAACATCATCTCTGTTTTGCCGAATTCAGTTTTGTTTAAGTTTATTGCCAGTTTTGCTTCTCGTAATCGTTCAAAGAGCTCTTCTAACTGTACCACGTAATCATTCCAGGACATACTAAAATTTACTACATTGTCCAAATTGTTTGTCAACACAGCCATAACGCTGCTCATGAGTCTGTGAAAAGTGGCAGGTGCGTTCTTCATTCCAAAGAACATCGGTTTGCATTGATGTAAGCCAATTGGGTTTACAAACACAGAAATTTCTTTCGCCATCTCTGATGAAGGTTTCTGCCAGTAACCAAGCAGTAAGTCTGACTTGGTGATGGAACTAGCTCATCCAAATATCTCAAAGCAGGCCTCCAATGTCAGCATTGGGTACGCATCCGATTTTGTAATGGCATGTAGATTCCAATAATCCACGCAAAAGCTTGAAGTCCCACGAGGTTTGGGAACTAAGATGATCAGCGAATTTCACTCGCTCTTGCTTGGTTCGATGCTGTACTCACAAAGCATGGACTACGCTCCTTCTGGACCTCTCTGGCTTTGATAGAATTTAGCCGATGGGGTGTTGTTTTATCGGAACTGCATTCCCTATGTCTATTTCATGTACAGTTGCATTAGTCCTCCCCGTCTGATTTCTACACGTCATCATACTGCAGTAACAAATCTTTCAAATGCATTTTTGCTCCTGAGTCAGAAATTTAACTTACCTATCCCACTCCTCAAGGACGTCTTCATTTTAACATATTCTGAGACGCATAAAAATCATAAAATCTGGATTTGATTTCTTTCTGTGCGGGATAAGAACTAAACATCTGCTTCTCCGTTGTTTTTCTCTACTACAGTCTGATTTCAACATGTTTACATGACCTACCAATCCAGTTTTTTTTTCTGCGTGGCATCTTTAGTAATTAGTTCGCCCGACTCAACTTTTTTCTCAATTCGATAGGAACCACTAAAGCTCTCTTTAAATGGATCTCCTATCACTGGTTACAATACTAACACAAACACATCCATTACGGTTAACAAGTACGGGTAACCAATTTTTATTCCGGAGGAGCTTATAGAAACAGGCAGGAGTGTAGAAAAGGGGATGGGTGTACAGGCTGCTGGAACTTTTAGAAATATGGAACGATATACCTGTTTGAGGAGGAAACAGAGAAAAGATGGAATTGTTCTGAAGAGGGTACAAAGGAGATTCATTAATCTATGAAAGTGAAAGTGCAGTATTGAGGAGCGATTGGAGGATGCTCAGAGGAGATTTGATTGGGGTGCACATTTGATCAGGGATCTGGATAGATTTGAGAGAACATCTTGTTCCTGTTGGAGAGCTCAGTAATCAGCGATGAATATTTAATGCATCTGGACGTGAGGAGAGTTGTTTTTTCACCTGGAGTATCATAGAGATCTGGAAGTCACACGTGGAAGCGGAGTAGAGGCAGATACCCTAAACATTATTGAAAATGTGACCAGATCTGCACCTGAAGCCCTGTAGTCTCCGGGGGTCAAAACAAGGGCTTCAAAAGTGCATTATTTTGTGTCTAATGCAGACAGCGACCAGAATGATCTCCTAAATGCTGTGCTATACTCTCAGGTTTTCAACGTTTGCCAATATCTGAGTGGATCAGGCAAGGAGGAGCAGATGTTAATAGATTAGCATCACAA
>NW_025203172.1:0-8264 GCF_004010195.1 Chiloscyllium plagiosum
CCGAAGATTGTTTCCTTTTGGTTCTGTTTTCTAATTTAGCTCCGAGCTCTTTGTATCCCGTAGCAGAACCTCTGCCCTAGTTTTATCTCTGTCGTTGGTACCTACAAAGACCACGACCAATGGATCTTTACCCTCCCACTCCAAGTTCCTCTGCAGCCCAGATGAGATATCCGTTACCCAAACACCAGTAGGTAATGCAACTTTCAGGACTCTCAATCCCGGTCACAGAGAACAGTGTCTATGCCACTTACTGTACTATCCCCAATTACAATAACGTTTCTCTTCTCTTGCTCCACTTGAAAGCTTCCCTCAACTCGATACTGTGGCCAATATGCTCATCCTCCCTCCAGTCCCTATTCCCATTCACACAGGGAACAAGACTCTTGAACTGTTAGACACAGAGAGGGGCTGAGGCTCCTGCAACTCTACCTCCTGGATCCCTCTACCTGACTCACTGACAGCCACACCCTCTGCTTTCTAACCACTGGCTGAATTTGAGTCAGTTGATCTAAGGAGTGTAACTGTCTCCTGAATCACAGCATCCAGGGAACTCTCCCCGTCCCTGATGCCTCGCAATGTTCGAAGGTCAAACGCCAGCTCATCGACTCTAACCAGAGTTCTTCTAGCATGCAACATTTACTCCAGACATGGTCACTGGGATCCACAGTAGTGTCCATCACTCCGACATCATGGAGAAACAACACATCACCCGACCCTCCATTCTTAGTTTATTTAACTGGTTTTGAATTGTTTCTTTACAATTTTTAGTTGTTTTTGTACATCTGCTTATGCAAGTTGTAACCAATAAACTAACATGATTCAATTTAACACAGATTCAAAATTAACATACTCCCTATTAGCAAATCAGATCACATTCTCCCTTTGTCAAACCTGCTCATTATCTTCTGATAGAATTCTGACAGACTTGTCAGCGGGACCACTCCTTGATGAAGCCATGCTGATTTAGCCCTATTTTACCATGTACTTCCAAGTACTCTACAATCTCATTGCTAGCAATGCACTCTAATCCCTGAACTGCTCTATGATTTCCTGAATTTTGCCTTTCTTCCTTCTTACACAAAAATTTAGATTATCCATTTTCCAGTTCTCTGGGACTCTGTCTGATGATAGCTATTCCTGAACAGTCACGAACAATGGTTTCACAATCTCCTCCACTAATTCCTTCAGAACATTGGTTGTTATCGTTCCAGTCTGTGTGATTTATCCATTTTCAAACATTGCAGCTTCGCCAGTACCTTCTCCTCAGCGCTGATCACTACACCCATCCCTCACCCTTAACTCACTTGAAGTTCTGGAATGTTCCTAGTGTCTACAATTGTAAGGATTGATGGAAAGTACCTATTCAGTTCATTCTCCAATCCTTTGTTCTCAATTTCTCTGCAGCCAGCCTCAATTTCTGGGTGTCCAATGTTCACTCTCCCCTTTTATATCTTAACAAAACTCCTGCAATCTCGTTTTTCTAAAGCGAGCTAGCTTACATGTTTCGTGTTCACCAATTTATTGCTTCTTAAATTGTAATCTGCTGCTGTATAAAGGCTTCCCAATCTTAGACAGACTGAGTGAGAGCATTCCTGTTAACTGACTGTTGAAAATATACAAATGTAACTATACTAATCCTATTGTCCATCATTAGGTAGCATGGTGACACAACACTGCTGCCTCACAGTGCCAGGGACTCAAGGTTCAATTCCAATCTCTGGACACTGCCTTTGTGGAGTTTTTATAATCTTCCGGCGTCTGCTTTGGAAGAATTAACTATTTTCTGTCTCCACAGTATGTTTCTGTGTTTGTTTCAGGTTTCTGCCATCTACAGTATGTTTGCTTGTGTTTGATGGAGAATTGCTGCAAATATGACAGGTTTATTGTAAAAGTGGCCCTGGTGCTCGGGCTCCCCGAGTACTTGGAAATCTTGTCCAACTACTTATGTGAGGGCATGTCCCTGATTACCTACTCCATCTCTATCAATCCCTGAGTCCATCCGTCACTGCACGCAGCCTTTTCTCGAGCCATCCCGGGATTTCCCATGCCCCATCGCCTGGCACTGGATGCTCCCTACGCAGGGAACGCACAAAGACACTGAACACTTTCTGACTTTCTGCGGGGTAAAGACCCTGCCATTAAAAGGAACAGAATAGCTAAAATCCAATTGAACAGCAAAGCAGAGTAAACAGGCTGAATAGCAACCATCTGTTCTGACATTTTCTGGTTTTTTGGACGAATTCTGTTTATCCTCGTCCATCTACAAATAGATGTTCCATATGTATACCTTGTCACACAGGTTTGGTGGAGGTGATAGATATCGGATCCTATGGTCATTGTGACTGATTCATTGGGCTCCACTTTCCTGGTTACTGAGATCACACTTAAGTTTTTATTGTCAAGTCTATCTATTTTAAAGTCAAGGTCTTGCCGGAATTGTGCTGAAAGAATATTTGAATGTTGGAGAGACTAGATTATGCCACATGCCAGTGAGGTTAGGAATAGGAAGGCAGTACAGTTAAAAACATGGCCAAAGTGCTAGTAGGGTAGGCAGCATTTGCAATACGTGGATCATTGGGATTCCCGGATCGGTAGGAAATACACAAGAAGGACGGGACGCATCGGAACTGGCAGCAATCTCCGATATGTGGGTCATTGGGATTCCTGGGTCAGTATGAAATACACAAGAAGGACGGGATGGACGTGAACCGGCAGCAATCTCCTGGCAGGCAGACTTGCTATCGTCACTCAGGAGGGTTTCAACTAGTGTGGCGGTGGGGTGAAGGAGGGGGAGCCAGAGCATTACATCCACAAGCACAGTGACTGAAGTGCAATTGGAGGCTAATCCCAGTACAGCTAAGACCAACAACAAACTGGCAGACGGGAGTGAACACAATGGGGCTGGCAGTCTGATGTATGCTGATTTTAATGTGAGCAGTGTGACAGGCATGAGCTTGGAGCTTGGAGTTTGAATGAGTTTGAATAACTATGATATAAATATTACAGAGATTTGGTTAAGAGAGGGATCAGAAAACAGTCAATGCAATGGGTCCAGAGAGAGTTGAAGGGACCATGATGTTGCGGCTTTAAAGAGACTTGGTTGACAGAGGGAAAGGACTGACCGTTCAACGTTCCAGGGTTTCATTGTTTTAGATGAGGTTGAGAGGAAGGTAAAAGAGGTGGACGAGTTGTTTTACTAATCAGGGAGAATGCTAAATCTGCACTTGAAAAGGACATACAGGAGGGATCATCCACTGCAGCAATATATGGCAAAGCTCAAAAATAATATAGATGCAAGCACTGCGTTACTATAATCCCTCCAACAGCCACAGAGGGATTGAGGAACAGATATGTATGTCGATTAAGGAAAGGTGCATTAAAAACAGAGTGGTCATAGTGTGTGACTTAAACATCCCCAATAATGACTGGGAGTCCATTAGAGCAGGAGGCTTAGACGGGGCAGAATTTGTTAACTGCAACAGATTGTGGATAGTCCACCGAGAGGAAGAGCCATACTGGACCTCGTATTGGCTAATGAGCCTGGCCAGGTTACTGACCTTTCAGTGGAACATAATTTTAGGAAGAGTGATCACAGCTCCTTCAGATTTAGGATAGCTATGAACACGAATACGTCAGGACCTTGTGTTAAGCTACTGAATTACATCAGTCTCAGGCAGAGCTAGGACGTGTCAATTGGGAGGAGCTGCTATCAGGCCAATCCACATTTTGTACGTGGGAACTGCTTGTTAAATCGGGACAGCAAAATCATCTGGTGAACGTTCTCCCGCCTGCTCGAATTTCAATCTATTTTGTTTGAAGAGTTATTTCAAGCCGCTGCATATCAGACAACAGGAAGAGATAAAGGATGATTCTGCACTGTGTCCTTCGCAGGACCAGCTTGTCTCTCCAGGCACCTAAAGTCTTTATTGTGGCTCAGAGAGCTTCAGAATTAATATAGCACTGAAGGAGGCCATTTAGCCCAATTGTACACCGACGAGCTCTCCAACATCCCAATTTGAAAACAGAGAGAACAGAGTGTGTGTCTGTGCGTGGATGCATCAGAAAGAGAAAAATTAACAGAGAAAAAGGAAGTGAAGAGAGATAAAAGGAATGGAGAGAAAACGGAGCGACAGAGTGAGTGAGAGCAAGGGGTGTCAGACGAGTGTGAAGTTAGATCAGAAGACAGCACGAGGAGAAATACACAGAAAGGTTATTTAGAAACTCTCACAGACTGCAAGCCGTTTGTCTGGGGCCGTACCCTGTGAGCACTATGCTATCATCCCAGATCATTTATCGTCAATAATATCACAGAGCCGGGGTGCTGATGGCTAAACAGGATCTAAAAGAAGAATAGATTGGTTCCAGGGAGAAGGTGAATTAATTTAAATATTCTGGGCCAATAGGAACTTGTCGTCTCTAGACACTGTGTGAGAGACAGGGCGAGAGAATCTCAGTGAAGGGGATCACTGACAGGGGGGCATCTCAACTGTGGGTCAAATAATGACCGATAAAGCTTGAACACCTCGTCCGTGCTTTTGTAATTCACATTTCAATTCATATAGCTCCACATCGTAAGTGTATTTTAACAGACTTGTCTCTTTGTAGTTTTCATGTTTTGGTATGTACAGAAAAGCTTGTTTTTTTTGTCCTAGTATTTTGTGTTGAATAAACAGATTTTATTACTGAGGAAGAAAGTACCTGTTCCGATGGGACAGTCTTCATCTGAACCGTGCTGGGACCAGAGTCCGAGTGAATCCGAACTAAGGCTGTAGACAGAGCTTTAAACTGATTAGGAGTATGTATGCGGTGTGGCGGTTCCGTTATTGGGTTTAATTAGAAAAGAGGAGGTAAGAGTACAGAGCTCAGGAGAGGTTATTACAATCTCCAGCACAGACGCAAATAGGACAGAGTGTATGGATAGTGTAAGCAATCAATCTTTAAGCACACTGGACAAACAAATGGCAATGAGAAGAGGGACCGTTAATACAAGATTGAAGGGGTTATATCTGAATGTATGCAGGTATAAGGAATAGGGTAAATGAGCTGGTGGCACAAATTGAAATTGGTAGGTATGACGTAATGGGCATCACAGAGAAGTGGCTGCAAGGGGATCAGGATATTCAAGGACATATATCCTATCGAAAAGATAGGTGGCAGAGGGAGTGGGTTTACATTCTTAATAAGAAATGAAATTAAATCAATAGTAATAAAGGAAGTAAGGTCAGATGGTGTAAAATCTGCGTGGGTAGAATTGAGGAACCACAAAGGTAAGACAACCACAGTTGGAGACTTGCACAGGGCTCCAAAGAGGAGCCAGAAGCTGGGGGACAAGATACACCAAGAGATAGAAAAGATCTGTAGGAACGGCAAAATTATAGTGATCATGGGGGATTTCAATATGGAAGTGGAATGGGAAACCAGGTTGCTAGTGAATCGTAAGAAAAGAACTTTGAGGAATGTCTGCACAATGGCTTTTTGGAGCATCATATGGTGGAACCCACTCCGGAACAGATGACACTGGATTTAATGACGTAAGCTAGATAAGGGAGCTTAAGATGAAGGAAAACTTCAGAAGCAGTGATCAGAACATGGCTGAATTTATTCTGCAATTTGAGAGAGAAGGTAGAATCAGAGTTAACAGTATTTCAGCTGAATAAAGGCAACTGCAGAGGCATGAGGGAGAAGCTGGGTATAATTGACCGGGACAGGGGTCTAGCAGGAAAGACAGGGGAACAGCAATGACAGGAGACTCCAAGATTAATTCAGGAGACGCTGCAGAGATCCATGCTGAGTAAAAGAGGCTGAGAATGACGCTAGCAGGGCTGACAATGGAAGTCAGGGATTGCATATAAGCATAAGAGCATGCATACAATGCGGTGAAGGGCAGAGGGAAACTGGAGAATTGGGGCCAACCGAAGGCAAGAAAAAATAAAGAAGGACGGAGAAGATTAAAAATGGGGGTAAGCTAACCAGAAATATAAAGGAAACTATAAGAGATTCTTTAGATATATAAGTGCAAAAGACATGTGAATGTGAATATGGACCACTGGAAAATGATGCTGGAGAGACAGTAGTGGGAAACAAAGAAATGGCTGAGGAACTTTGCATCAGTCTTCACGGTGGAAGACACGAGTAATTTCCCAAGAACTGACGAGAGTGAGAGGGCAGTCCTGAGTACGGTGGCCATTACCAAGAAGAACATGTTAGAAAACAGAATGGCCTGAGTGTTGATAACTCACCTGGACCAGAAAGACTGTACTCCTGCCTTGTAAGGGAGATAACTGAAGAGTTAGTGTAAGCGTAACTGGTAATCTATCAGGAATGACTAAAATCAAGAAAGGGCCAAGTGGTTGTGTAATTGTTAACATGACACCCCGTTTAATAAGGGAGTTAGGCAGAAGAAGGAAAACTGCAGACTAATTAGCCTAACCTTGTTTGTGCGTAACGTCATGGAATCCATCGTGAAGAATGGGATTTCTGAATACTTTGAGGCCTTTAGTAAAATAGGACAGAGTCAGCATGGTTTCAGCAAGGGGAGGTCATGCCTGACAAACCGGCTAGAATACTTTGATGTAGTAATGAGCAGATTAGATCAAGGAGATCCAGTAGATGTTATCCATCTGCACCTCAAGAATCCTTTGGCAAGGTGCCATGCATGAGGCTATTGAGAAGGATGTGGGCCCATGGTGTTTGATTAGATTAGATTCCCTACAATGTGGAAACAGGCCCTTCGGCCCAAAAAGTCCACACCGACCCTCCGAAGAGCAATCCAATCAGACCTATTCCCCTACATCTAACATTTAGCATGGCCAATTCACCTAACCTGCACACCTTTGGATTTTGGGAGGAAACCGGAGCACCCGAAGGAAACCCACGCAGACACGGGGAGAATATGCAAACTCCACACAGACAGTTGCCCGAAGCAGGAATTGAACTCAGGTCTCTGGCGCTGTGAGGCAGCAGTGCTAACCACTGTGCCACCGTGCCATCCCCACGGCAAGGTTAGAGGCAAGGTGATAGCATGGATAAAAGTTTGGCTATCTGACAGAAAGCAGAGTGTGGGGATAAAAGGGTTCTTCTCATGATGGCAGACAGGGGCAAGTGGTGTTCCACAAGACTCAGTGTTGGGACCACAATTTTTCACTTTCTGCATTCATTATCTATATGAAGGAACTGAGGGCATTTTGGCTAAGTTTTCAAACAGCGTAAAGATAGATAGACGGACAGGTAACAGTAAAGAGGTGGTTCGGCTGCAGGAGGGTGCTCCAGCGCATCTCCTCAACTTCCCACACCACCGCCCTTGAACTCCACCCTTCCAACTACAACAAATTAAATCGTCTCTGATGCTCGTCTTCCAACCCACCAACCTTAGGATACAATAGCATCAGCCTGCGCCATTTCTGCCACCAAATGTCAGTCCCCACCATCAGTGATATACTTCCTCCCCACCCCGAACATCAAACTCCTGAGACTATTCCCTCACAAACAACCTCATTAGGTCCACGCGGCCCCACCAAGCCACCTTCCATACCTGGCACCTTCCCTTGCCATTGCAAGAGGTATGAAACCTGTGCCAAGTCTCCCTCCTCACCTCCACCCAAGATCCCAAAGGATCCTTCCACATCAGGCAGACAACATCCTGTGCATCCAAACACCTCATCTAGTCTGTCCATTGCTCCTGGTGTCCACTACATTGGCGAGACAGGACGTCAACTTGCAGAACGGTTCAGGGAACACTCTCGGCACTCAAACCCAACAACCACACTGCCCTGTGGTTGAATACTTCAGCTCCTCTTCCCACTCCGCCAAGGCCTTGCAAGTTTTGGCCTCTTCCACTGCCACATTCTAGCCACCTGACTTCTGAAAGCAGAACGCATCATCTTCTGCCTTGGGACCCTCCAAAAACAACAGGACAATTTCACCAGTTTCCTCATCACCCCTCCCTCCCCCTTATCCCAGATCAAACCTTCCAACTCAGTACCGCCCTCTTGAACTGCCCTACTTGTCCATCTTCCTTCCCATCTATCCACTCCACCCTCCACTCTGAAATATCACTATCACCACCCACTTTCATCTAGCTATCAACTTCCAAGCTACTTTCCTCCCAGCCCCAGCCCTAGCCTCTCCCATTTATTTCTCTGCCCCCTTCCGCCCACCCCACATTCATGATGAAGACTTTATGCCTGAAACGTTGAATCTCCTGCTCATCAGATGCTGCCTGTCAGACTGCGCTTTTCTATGACCACACTTTTTGACTCTGATCT
>NW_025203173.1:0-3266 GCF_004010195.1 Chiloscyllium plagiosum
TTCCTCCACATAGTTTGCATTCTAGTTGTCTCATCTCCTGGTTGAAACAATTACACACTGGTGTGAGTTAATTTACCTTATATAAGTAATTATAATTGCAGAGGTAACACTACTTTACCTATATCCCACAATTTCCCCTTTTTCTTTCATGAACATTTGTTACCTTCTGCATTTTTCTTTTAAGCATTGCTCTCAAAATTCGCAAGCATTATTCCGGAGATTGCATCCATCTTGGTCTCACTCATCCCCTCATTATTTAGTCGATAAAGTTCCTCTGCCTGATTCCCTTTTAGGGGCATCTGTTTCATTAACGCTGCCTCAATCAGTTGTTGGGTGAGCTCTCGTATACAGGGTATGACACATCAGCCAATGGCCGCCAATACCCCGACTACTACTATCAGGGAATTAAGGATGGAAACCACCACCCCCTTCCATTTTCCAAACCATGATGCAAGCCACGCCGTGAGAGATGTGTCTACTACTGAATTATCAGCCAGTTCCTCTGCTGAGGTAGTGAATCCCCTTAAGGCCCGAGTAATTGAACCATCAGGTGCAGTGTTATTAGGAATCAAGATAAAACAGCTACTTCCTAACACACACCCCCCCCCCACCCCATTTTTCTGCTAAAATTATATCAAGGGCCATTCTGTTTTCCCATGCCATCCTACGTGTCGCATCAAGCAGTTCTGTTATTCCTTTAACCGCATCTCTTGTATAATTTATAAATCACTGTTGATTGTAGAAAATGTAATTTATCCAATCTTCATTTTTATTAATTGTTACCCACCAGAAGAGAGCTAACTGAAAGCCTACTGCAATCTGGTTGCGAGCCTTAAACTCATCAGGTACCCCCCTAGGGACTCCTACCGAATCGAGATAAATCCTGTCATCGAAAGAAGTGTCGAACAGTAATCTTTTACCCTTTTTCCCTACTATCTTTTCCTTCTGAAATGCCAGGGTAAATGGAATTGCCAATTGTACAATTGCGCATATCCCTCTCCAATCCAGAGATAGCGTGGGTCTCAATATTGTGCCTCCACAGTTCCACCACAGATCCGCTCGGGGAACCTTTAGTGCTGAGTAGTTCCCTCCATTGTCCGTTTCGGTGACATTCTTAATCTCTGTACACAATTTCAGCTCCCCCAAATCTCTAGACCGATTTGTACCTCGTCTACGCACACACAACGTGTGATTTCCAACTGCGGCGGAAAATGTGGGGGGCGGGGGGGGCTTTAAAATTTTCTTCTCCAAGGGAGGGAACATCAGAGATAGGGAGATACAATTCCTATCATTCCAAGCAGTCTCATCCTGGTACAGGGCTATCATACATTTCATGCCCTTCCTGTCTCACTTCCATCCGAGTGGAAAGGGAACCACCTGGGCCACTGGCCTACTGGAGGCACATGCATAGCAATTGCTCTTGTTCAGACTTTTTACAGTATACTTTACTCATTCAACCCAGGCATTTGCATCCCCGTACACCGTTTCTATTTCGATGCTCTGTTTCAAGTCCTTCACCTCTATAATTTTTACTACTTTCGGATCATCGGGAGGGGTGAAAGGTTGTACCTTAGTATCCAGTAGTTCTACCCGTTTTCCCTGTCCTACACTAATTCGAAAACAACAGCCCGAGAAATCCTTCTCGTTTGGTTTCATTTCTATCCCAAATGTTTCATCTAATTGTATCCCATAGGTGCCCCCGCTCCACCCCCCGCAGAATTGCTTCGTGCCATGTGGTTTTCTTTATCGTTAGGTACATTGGGTTACACTTTTTATCGGGACAATCGCGAGCTGGTCGGAAGGGGGCCCGGTGTACTGTGACGAGACAATTATAAAGAGTACGATCCCCAAGGCCATCTCCATAGGACTTAAGATTTATCTCTGAGCTGCGGTACGGTCTCTGATTATATATATCCCCACAATTTACTAAGCTGCATGCATCAGCGTCTATTACTTGTAGATTATTAGACTCAGAAACCGTTAATAATCCACATGAAAATGATATTTGACAAAATCCCAATACTAAGAGAGCTCGCATCATAACTCTAAGCATTCCCAGTATTCTAAAAATCATGCTGAAGCACAATAAGATTTAATATACAATCCTACAGAAATAATCCCGCTCTCGTGTCGCCACTATATGATCAGTTACTCAAAGTCTCTTTGGTCTGAGTTTCAGTGGTTCTTGCGTTGATTAGGCTGTCCAGACTTCTTCCTCAACTGGAGATTCCACTGGCTCCAGACTTCTTCCTCAACTGGAGATTCCACTGGCCCTTTGATCCGAGTGTTGTGAATCCAGCCTTTTTCTGCCGTCCTTATTGCCGTTTCGGTGGTCAAATGAGCCTGATACGGCCCTTCTCAGTCCGGTTGCAATTTAGTCCATGATTTTAATAAGACGCCATCTCCCAGTCGAATCGGATGAACAGCAAATACAAGGGGTGGAGTCTGTGCCAATATATCCTGTTTCCTAAGGAAAGACAAAGAGGAGGACAAGCCCAGTATATACTTCTTTAAGAACAAATCTTTCGTCTCTGGATTGGCAGTGGCCAGAGATAGGAACTTCCCGAGGACCTGGGACAGTAGTTATTAGGGAATAAACCACCGCTTCGTGTGGATTCAGAGCTGCTTCTTTCGTTATCTCATCAGCCAGTAATGTAGCTTTCCATTATTTAATTAACAATGAATTAGTGCAGTCATGTTTTAAATTAACCAGGAATCAATATGACAGGTCACTAAGACTGCATGAAGGGATCCTGCCAATTAACAGTGATGCAGGCTAACACAATCGATTTATTGTAAATATTAATTATTAATCATGTATTATATAAATATAAAAATCATTATCTGTAATTCAGGGTGGAAACGCAACAAATGACCAAAACATTTTTAAAACTGCAATTGCGCAATTCTATTTGTTTACCAGCACTTGTGCTTTCTCATTCTGCTTCTGTAATTGTTTTGCTCGAGCACATTCATTTTTAAGAACCTCAACAGATTTCATAGCACCATTTGCAGTTACTTCAGTCCCAATTTGACGGCAGTACTTTTCATCAAGGTTCATAAACGGTACTGTCTTTACTTGCTTTTTCAAATCTGGACACTCTGGAAAGTGACCTGTCCTTTCACAGTAATAACATTCCGCCTGTGGGGAATTCCACTTAGATCCTTGTTCCTGTTCACCAGACCCCTTAACGTCACCTCCCTGACCATTCCGGTTTCTTTCTCCTTTTAGTTTTGTCCTTTTCTTTATTATCTCATCAACCGTG
>NW_025203173.1:5994-8265 GCF_004010195.1 Chiloscyllium plagiosum
TCCATGATGCGACACTAGGCTCAGGGTAGACTTGAGTTTGAGCACAGTCAGACTCACGTCACTCTGGAATTCAACTATTTCTGTCCTTGTTGGAAGCACGGCTGTTATGAGCTCATGAGCTGAGTACCCTTGGCGGAACCCACACTGGGCGTCAATGAGCTGTTTTCTGTCAAGCAGCTGCTGCTTCATACCACTGTTGGTCAAACTTTCATTCACATTTTTTGGTCATGAACAAACATACCTGCCAAATTTCCAAACTCTCAGTTAGATGCCAGATCTGAAGATCAGCAGAAACTACTTGACGAGAGGTGCAGCATATTCTGAAGCTCTCGTCACCTGTCGCAGTGCTGGAATGTCGTCATGGCCCAAGCCTTTACCAACTTAAAGAGGCCATGATGAATCAAAGCAAAGCATTTCTGTCTGGAGAATTTTGGGAATGGGATTTGCCTTTTGTTTGCATTGATTAACTGGGCTCTTCCATTGTTGATTATCAGCGAAGGTTTTGGAACCTCCTTATGCAGTGAATTGTTTAATTATTCACCATCATTCATGACTAGATGTGGAAGGACTGCGGGGCTTCGATCAATTTTTGTTTTGTGTCATATTCTATGGTTATATCTTGCTCATGCATGTGGCCAATGTGTGAAAACCACAGCTGGAATGTCATTGTGAAACAGACGGAGAATGACGATAGACGTCTGCGGCATCCAAACTTGAGGAAGATATTTCAAAACTCATCTTGGCTCACAGAGACACCAAAGCCTTTGTGACATTGAAGAATGCCATGTAGAGAGATTGCTGCTGCTCACCGCACCATGCTTGGATTTTCCGTACACTGAAAATCCTGGTCATTCTACCTCATGAAAGGCGGAAGCTGCATTGAGAATTCAGTGGATCTATTTAGTCACTAGGAGGAACGATTAAGGAGACATCTCCCAATGTCCTTTCCCAATGAGGACATTGGCAAACCTTTCTGTATGGTCAGACCTTTCTACTTTTTGAAGATGGTCACAATTACGGCATCTCTGAGGCCTTCAAACATGCTCCCTATATTCCAACATGGGGGATGTGGTCGTAGATTCCTATCAAGTTTGACTGTCTGCCATATTTTAGTCTTTTACTGGGGATTCCATCTATGCCAGTCGACTTGTTTTTGTTGGGATGCATTTTTGCCTTAATGTTAGGTCGGAGGTTTACTGAGATGCTGGGGTGTACTGTCTTGTGGGATGGTGTCAGGAGCACTTGTGCCAAAAGCTGTCAATTGCGGGAGGAATCTCTCGAAGTGCTCTTGCCATGAAGCGTTGTCCGCCTCTCGGTCTTTGATGAGGGATTCTCTGTACTTGGCACTCAGTGTGGTGCTCCCTGGGTACTCAGGCTGTCAATGATTGCGCTGAAGAAGCCACCCACACTCTAGCAGTCAGTGACTCACCGACTCTCCTGTTGACTCTGCCCACCCACAATCTAGTCTATATATCACCGGTTCTTTGTCACACCTCGGCCTTCAGTTGTGCGTCTACTTGTTTCCTTTCGGGTTTTGGTGGAGCTGCAGTTCAGCAATACCTCACGTCTGCAATCTCAGAGATTCTGGATCGCCTGCGAAATCTCACTGAGCCAGTCTTGGATTTTCTTGGTGGAGAGGCCGAGTTTCTCCACGCAGCTGCTGACTATGGAGAGATTTAGGGCGGACCAGATGCACTGAGCACTCTGTGGCACAGGTACCTTGGTCATCATCGGGTGGACTGTGAGGTGCTGATTGAGGAACACTTTCTTCAGCGGGATAACGATAGGTGGTGGCTGGTGTTGAATGACTCGTTTGTCTCGTCCATTGTGCTAGATTCAGGGGATAGGCATTGACGGTTGTGATGAGCTACTTCTGGCAGAGGGTATGCCGGAGGATCATGAGGCGTTCATTTTCCCCGTCAGGAGTATTTGTTGAGATATCAGAGCAGTTTGCTTATTGTGGTGAAGCTGGGCTTTACAAACAGTGTCATGCGCTTGCTTTTCCAGCAGAAGGTGTAATTGCCACCTTGTTCTTTACATTGGCTTTCTCCTCCCAGCCACATCTCACTCACGGCAGTGATGTCAATGTTGTAGCGCTGGGCGATAGCAGAAGTGTGGCATTCAGGACCATTGTTGTTGTCGTTGTCCATCAGGTTCTTGATGTTGCATTTCTCATAATTCATTTGTCGTGGGAGAGAGTTGGGATGAGCTGTCTGTTTGTGGATTCCTTTAAGATGAAGCGATCATTGCAAATCAATCACTGCATGTTCT
>NW_025203174.1:0-8267 GCF_004010195.1 Chiloscyllium plagiosum
TTAGAACAAACAAACCTTATTGAATTCTTTGAGGATGTGACAAAACACATTGATGAAGGTACAGCGGTGTATATGTATTTTAGTAAGGCGTTTGATAAGATTCCCCATGGTATGCCTCTTTCTAAATGAGCCTTGGATACTGGGAAATCTGGCTGTCCGGATATAGAATTGGCTGGCCCGTAGATGGAAAGTATTCAGCCTGGAGCTTTGTGACCAGTGTTCCACATGGTATCTCTATTCTTTGTGATTTTCATAAATGACTTGGATGAAGAAGTGGAAGGGTGGGTTAGTAAGTTTTCTGATGACATGAAGGTTGATGGAGTTGTGGATAGTGTGGAGGACAGTTGTAGGTTGCAACAGGGCATTGATAGGATGCAGAGCTGGGCTGATAAGTGGCTGATGGGGTTCAGCCTGGAACAGTCTGAAGTGATTCACTTTGGAATTTGAATGCAGAATACAGGGTTAAAGGCAGGATTCTTGGCAGTGTGGAGGAACAGAGAGATCTTGGGTCCATGTCCATAGATCCCTCAAAGTTGCCACCATGTTGACAGAGTTATCAAGAATGGTGTGTTTGCTTTCATTCCAGGGTGATTGAGTTTAAGAGCAGCAAGACTATGCTGCTGCTGTAAAAAGCCCTGGTTAGATCACACCTGGAATATTGTGTTCAGTTCCGGTCACCTCACTATATGAAGGATTTGGAAGCTTTAGAGAGAGTGCAGAGGAGATTTACCTGGATGCTGCCAGGACTGGAGGGTATGTCTTATGAAGAAAGATTGAGGGAGCTAGGGCTTTTCACATTGGAGCAAAGACAGATGAGAGGTGACTTGGTAGAGGTATACAAGATGATGAGAGGCAGAGGTAGAGTGGATAGACAGAGATTTTTTCCCAGTGCATCCCATGAAGTGCACTGCCGACAGTGGGAGTAGGATCAGGTACATTAGGGACATTTAATTGACTCTGGGATAGGCACATGGAAGGCAGTAAATTGAAGAGTATATAGGTTAGTCTGATCTTAGAGTCAGATAAAAGGTCGGTCACACGGCATTACGGGTTCACTGCCCGGTCACACGGCTGTACGGGTTCACTGCCCGGTCACACGGCCGTACGGGTCACTGCCCGGTCACACGGCTGTGTGGGTTCACTGCCCGGTCACACGGCTGTGTGGGTTCACTGCCCGGTCACACGGCTGTGTGGGTTCACTGCCCGTTCACACGGCTGTGTGGGTTCACTGCCCGTTCACACGGCTGTGTGGGTTCACTGCCCGTTCACACGGCTGTGTGGGTTCACTGCCCGTTCACACGGCTGTGTGGGTTCACTGCCCGTTCACACGGCTGTGTGGGTTCACTGCCCGTTCACACGGCTGTGTGGGTTCACTGCCCGTTCACACGGCTGTGTGGGTTCACTGCCCGTTCACACGGCTGTGTGGGTTCACTGCCCGTTCACACGGCTGTGTGGGTTCACTGCCCGTTCACACGGCTGTGTGGGTTCACTGCCCGGTCACACGGCTGTACGGGTTCACTGACTGGTCACACGGCTGTGTGGGTTCACTGCCCGTTCACACGGCTGTGTGGGTTCACTGCCCGTTCACACGGCTGTGTGGGTTCACTGCCCGTTCACACGGCTGTGTGGGTTCACTGCCCGTTCACACGGCTGTGTGGGTTCACTGCCCGTTCACACGGCTGTGTGGGTTCACTGCCCGTTCACACGGCTGTGTGGGTTCACTGCCCGTTCACACGGCTGTGTGGGTTCACTGCCCGTTCACACGGCTGTGTGGGTTCACTGCCCGTTCACACGGCTGTGTGGGTTCACTGCCCGTTCACACGGCTGTGTGGGTTCACTGCCCGTTCACACGGCTGTGTGGGTTCACTGCCCGTTCACACGGCTGTGTGGGTTCACTGCCCGTTCACACGGCTGTGTGGGTTCACTGCCCGTTCACACGGCTGTGTGGGTTCACTGCCCGTTCACACGGCTGTGTGGGTTCACTGCCCGTTCACACGGCTGTGTGGGTTCACTGCCCGTTCACACGGCTGTGTGGGTTCACTGCCCGTTCACACGGCTGTGTGGGTTCACTGCCCGTTCACACGGCTGTGTGGGTTCACTGCCCGTTCACACGGCTGTGTGGGTTCACTGCCCGTTCACACGGCTGTGTGGGTTCACTGCCCGGTCACACGGCTGTACGGGTTCACTGACTGGTCACACGGCTGTGTGGGTTCACTGCCCGTTCACACGGCTGTGTGGGTTCACTGCCCGTTCACACGGCTGTGTGGGTTCACTGCCCGTTCACACGGCTGTGTGGGTTCACTGCCCGTTCACACGGCTGTGTGGGTTCACTGCCCGTTCACACGGCTGTGTGGGTTCACTGCCCGTTCACACGGCTGTGTGGGTTCACTGCCCGTTCACACGGCTGTGTGGGTTCACTGCCCGTTCACACGGCTGTGTGGGTTCACTGCCCGTTCACACGGCTGTGTGGGTTCACTGCCCGTTCACACGGCTGTGTGGGTTCACTGCCCGTTCACACGGCTGTGTGGGTTCACTGCCCGTTCACACGGCTGTGTGGGTTCACTGCCCGTTCACACGGCTGTGTGGGTTCACTGCCCGTTCACACGGCTGTGTGGGTTCACTGCCCGTTCACACGGCTGTGTGGGTTCACTGCCCGTTCACACGGCTGTGTGGGTTCACTGCCCGTTCACACGGCTGTGTGGGTTCACTGCCCGTTCACACGGCTGTGTGGGTTCACTGCCCGTTCACACGGCTGTGTGGGTTCACTGCCCGTTCACACGGCTGTGTGGGTTCACTGCCCGTTCACACGGCTGTGTGGGTTCACTGCCCGGTCACACGGCTGTACGGGTTCACTGACTGGTCACACGGCTGTGTGGGTTCACTGCCCGTTCACACGGCTGTGTGGGTTCACTGCCCGTTCACACGGCTGTGTGGGTTCACTGCCCGTTCACACGGCTGTGTGGGTTCACTGCCCGTTCACACGGCTGTGTGGGTTCACTGCCCGTTCACACGGCTGTGTGGGTTCACTGCCCGTTCACACGGCTGTGTGGGTTCACTGCCCGTTCACACGGCTGTGTGGGTTCACTGCCCGTTCACACGGCTGTGTGGGTTCACTGCCCGTTCACACGGCTGTGTGGGTTCACTGCCCGTTCACACGGCTGTGTGGGTTCACTGCCCGTTCACACGGCTGTGTGGGTTCACTGCCCGTTCACACGGCTGTGTGGGTTCACTGCCCGTTCACACGGCTGTGTGGGTTCACTGCCCGTTCACACGGCTGTGTGGGTTCACTGCCCGTTCACACGGCTGTGTGGGTTCACTGCCCGTTCACACGGCTGTGTGGGTTCACTGCCCGTTCACACGGCTGTGTGGGTTCACTGCCCGTTCACACGGCTGTGTGGGTTCACTGCCCGTTCACACGGCTGTGTGGGTTCACTGCCCGTTCACACGGCTGTGTGGGTTCACTGCCCGTTCACACGGCTGTGTGGGTTCACTGCCCGGTCACACGGCTGTACGGGTTCACTGACTGGTCACACGGCTGTGTGGGTTCACTGCCCGTTCACACGGCTGTGTGGGTTCACTGCCCGTTCACACGGCTGTGTGGGTTCACTGCCCGTTCACACGGCTGTGTGGGTTCACTGCCCGTTCACACGGCTGTGTGGGTTCACTGCCCGTTCACACGGCTGTGTGGGTTCACTGCCCGTTCACACGGCTGTGTGGGTTCACTGCCCGTTCACACGGCTGTGTGGGTTCACTGCCCGTTCACACGGCTGTGTGGGTTCACTGCCCGTTCACACGGCTGTGTGGGTTCACTGCCCGTTCACACGGCTGTGTGGGTTCACTGCCCGTTCACACGGCTGTGTGGGTTCACTGCCCGTTCACACGGCTGTGTGGGTTCACTGCCCGTTCACACGGCTGTGTGGGTTCACTGCCCGTTCACACGGCTGTGTGGGTTCACTGCCCGTTCACACGGCTGTGTGGGTTCACTGCCCGTTCACACGGCTGTGTGGGTTCACTGCCCGTTCACACGGCTGTGTGGGTTCACTGCCCGTTCACACGGCTGTGTGGGTTCACTGCCCGTTCACACGGCTGTGTGGGTTCACTGCCCGTTCACACGGCTGTGTGGGTTCACTGCCCGTTCACACGGCTGTGTGGGTTCACTGCCCGGTCACACGGCTGTACGGGTTCACTGCCCGGTCACACGGCTGTGTGGGTTCACTGCCCGGTCACACGGCTGTACGGGTTCACTGCCCGGTCACACGACCGTACGGGTTCACTGCCCGGTCACACGGCTGTGTGGGTTCACTGCCCGGTCACACGGCTGTACGGGTTCACTGACTGGTCACACGGCTGTGTGGGTTCACTGCCCGGTCACATGGCTGTACGAGTTCACTGCCCGGTCACATGGCTGTACGGGTTCACTGCCCGGTCACACGGCTGTACGAGTTCACTGCCCGGTCACACGGCTGTACGGGTTCACTGACTGGTCACACGGCTGTACGGGTTCACTGACTGGTCACACGGCTGTGTGGGTTCACTGCCCGGTCACACGGCTGTACGAGTTCACTGAATGGTCACACGGCTGTACCGGTTCACTGCCCGGTCACACGGCTGTGTGGGTTCACTGACCGGTCACACGGCTGTGTGGGTTCACTGCCCGTTCACACGGCTGTGTGGGTTCACTGCCCGGTCACACGGCTGTACGGGTTCACTGCCCGGTCACACGGCTGTGTGGGTTCACTGCCCGGTCACATGGCTGTGTGAGTTCACTGCCCGGTCACATGGCTGTACGGGTTCACTGCCCGGTCACACAGCTGTACGGGTTCACTGTCCGGTCACACGGCTGTATGGGTTCACCGCTCGGTCACGCAGCTGTACGGGTTCACTGCCCGGTCACACGGTTGTACGGGTTCACTGCCCGGTCACACGGCTGTATGGGTTCACCGCTCGGTCACGCAGCTGTACGGGTTCACTGCCCAGTCACACGGCTGTGTGGGTTCACTGCCCGGTCACACAGCTGTACGGGTTCACTGCCCGGTCACACGGCTGTACGGGTTCACTGCCCGGTCACACGGCTGTGTGGGTTCACTGCCCGGTCACACGGCTGTACCGGTTCACTGCCCGGTCACACGGCTGTACGAGTTCACTGAATGGTCACACGGCTGTACCGGTTCACTGCCCGGTCACACGGCTGTACGAGTTCACTGAATGGTCACACGGCTGTACCGGTTCACTGCCCGGTCACACGGCTGTACGGGTTCACTGCCCGGTCACACGACCGTACGGGTTCACTGCCCGGTCACACGACCGTACGGGTTCACTGCCCGGTCACACGACCGTACGGGTTCACTGCCCGGTCACACGACCGTACGGGTTCACTGCCCGGTCACACGACCGTACGGGTTCACTGCCCGGTCACACGACCGTACGGGTTCACTGCCCGGTCACACGACCGTACGGGTTCACTGCCCGGTCACACGACCGTACGGGTTCACTGCCCGGTCACACGACCGTACGGGTTCACTGCCCGGTCACACGACCGTACGGGTTCACTGCCCGGTCACACGACCGTACGGGTTCACTGCCCGGTCACACGACCGTACGGGTTCACTGCCCGGTCACACGACCGTACGGGTTCACTGCCCGGTCACACGGCCGTACGGGTTCACTGACTGGTCACACGGCTGTGTGGGTTCACTGCCCGGTCACACGGCTGTGTGGGTTCATTGCCCGGTCACACAGCTGTACGGGTTCACTGCCCGGTCACACGGCTGTGTGGGTTCACTGCCCAGTCACATGGCTGTGTGGGTTCACTGCCCGGTCACATGGCTGTACGGGTTCACTGCCCGGTCACACAGCTGTACGGGTTCACTTTCCGGTCACACGGCTGTATGGGTTCACCGCTCGGTCACGCAGCTGTACGGGTTCACTGCCCGGTCGGTTCACCGCTCGGTCACGCAGCTGTACGGGTTCACTGCCCGGTCACACAGCTGTACGGGTTCACTGAGCGGTCACACGGCTGTATGGGTTCACCGCTCGGTCACGCAGCTGTACGGGTTCACTGCTCAGTCACACAGAGACAGTAGTGTTGCAGTGTGTAGCGGGGGTTACTGAGACTGGGAGGGTTGCGGGTGGTGGAGAGGGGGTGTGAGGGCCAGAGGGGTCTTGTTTTTCTTCTCTCATGAGATGTGGGCATTGCTGGCTGGGTCAGAATTTATTGCCCATCTCTCATTGCCCTTTAGAAGGTCGTGGTGAGCTGTCTTTTTGGGACCACTGCAATCCACATGCTCTGACAGGTCTCCATTGCCTGCAGTGAAGAAGCAGTGATACATCTCCAAATCAGGATGATAAGTGGCTTGGAGTGGAACTTGTGGGTGGGAGTGTTCCCATGTAACTACTCCCCTTGTCCTTCAACATACGGGTGGTTATGGGTTTGGAAATGTTGTCTTTAGTGAATCATTGCAGTACACCTTGTAGATGGTACACACTGCTGCTACTGAGCATTGGTGGAAGGGCATGTGGGTGCTTGTAGATGTGGTGCCAAACAATCAGGCTGCTTTGTCCCGGATGGTGTCAAGCCTCTTGAGTGTTGTTGGAGCTGCCCCCATCCAGAGATGAAGAGAATATTCTATCACATTCCTGTCTTGTGTTTTGTAGATGGTGGGCAAGTTATGAGGGCTCAGTAGATTAGTTTCTTGCTGCAGTGTTCCTAGCCTCTGGCCTATACATGTAGCCACTGTGTATATGTGACAACTTCAGTTGAGTTTCTGGTCAATGGTAGGCCCCAGCATGTTGATAGTGGAAAATTCAATGTCATTGAATTTCAAGGGATGGTGGGGGTTGGACTGTCTCTTATTAGAGATGGTCATTGCCCAGCATTTCTATGGTTTGAATGTAACTTGCCACTTCTCAGCCCGAACCTGGATATTGTCCAGATTTTGGTGCATTTGAATATGGACTGCTTTAGTACCGGAGGTGTTGCAAATAGTGCTGAACATTGACGACCATCGCCACCTCTGACTTTATGATGGAGGGAAGGTCATTGATAAAGCAGCTGAAGATGATTGGGCCTCAGACACTACCCTGAGGAACTCATACAGAGATGTCCTGCAGCTGAGTTCAGTGACCTCCAACAACCACAACCATCTTCCCATGTGCAAGGTATGACTCCCTCTCATGGCCATTGACTCCACTTTTGCTGGGGCTCCTTGGTGCCACACTTGGTTGAATGCAGCCTTGACATCAATGGGCATCACTATCATCTCATCTCGAGAATTCAGCTCTTTTGTTCATTTTTGTAATGAGGTCAGGATTTAAGTGGCCCTGGTGGTATCCAAAGGTGGTGACACCTTCCATTACTGATCATTGAGAGTAAACTGATTGGCTATTGGTAATTGGCTCAGTTGGATTTGTCCTGCTTTCTGTGTACAGGATATACCTGGGCACTTTTCTACATTGTCGGGTTGATACCAATGTTGTAACTGTACTGGGACACCTTGGCTAGAGGAGTGGCAAGTTCTGCAGCACAGGTCTTCAGTATTAGTGCCAGAATGTTATCAGGACCTATAGCTTTTGCAATATCCAACACCTCGAACAATTATTTGATATTACATGGAAGGAATCGAATTGGCTGGAAATTGGCATCTTTGATGCTAAGGACCACTGGAAAATATTGAGATTGGCATTTCTGGCTGAAGATTGTTGCAAAAGCTTCAGATTTAAATTTTGCAATGAAGTACTGGGCTCTTCCATCATTGAGGACGGGAATATTTGCAGATCCTCCTTCTCCAGTGAGTTGTTTAATTATTCTCGTCAATCACAACTGGACGTGCCAGGCCTGCAGACCTGAGAGCTGATCTTATATCAAAAGGGTTGGATTTAAACATACGGAAGTCTTACTACAACAGTTCAAAGTGAGGAGAGAGTGTTTTATGGGTAAAGGCGAAACAGGTTAGGACTTTATTTACTGCAGTCTCGATGAGTGAGAGCTGATCTCATTGAAAAATAGGATTCTGAACAGACTTGACAGGATAAATGCAAACAATATCTTTCCCCTCATGAGGGAGTCCATGATGAGAGGACATCGTCTCAGACTAAAGAGGCACCAAATAAAGACTGAAATGAGGAAGAATTTCTTCTCTCAGAGAGTTGTGAGTCTTTCAAACTCCTTGTCACAGAGAGTTGTGGGGGCAAAATACTTGTGTAAGGCAGTATGATGGCTCAGCGATAGGGAAAGCAAGATGGCTCAGCGATAGGGACAGCGCGGTGGC
>NW_025203175.1:0-8268 GCF_004010195.1 Chiloscyllium plagiosum
CTAAATTCCTTTCAGCACATTTTCTTGCCAATTTTTTACAATCTCCCTGCAGTCTATAGCTTTCTTCCTCATGGTTAACGACATGACTAATTGTTACCTGATTTGCAAACTGCTAAATGATGGCCACGACAAATAAGTATTAATCATTGACCTATATGAGAAAACAATGCAACTCATAGAAGCCATGGTTCATAAGCTTGTAGAGGACAGCAGAATTGGAGACTGTAAAGAAGGTGATCTAAGTTTCCAGTAGGATCTTAATCCAATGCGTCTTTGGGCTGAAATATTTCACATGGAGTTCAATCTGGATACATGGAAGGTTTGCATTTTGCTACATCACATAAGAGTAGGGCTGATACAATTAATGATCAGGCGTTGCATAGTGTTGTGGAAAACGAAGGCCAGGGATGAAGTTAAATATTTCTTTTTAGTTTGCTTCACATATACACAGAATGGCTAAAAAAATCATCCTGCTTGCGTTGCACAGGAGCATAGGAGTTGTTACGTTATGTTGAAGTTGAATAGGACATTGTGTGAGGCCTCTTCTGGAGTACTGCGTCCAGTTCTTGTCGCCCAGTAATAGCAAGGAAATTATTCAGCTGGAGTAGGTTTAGAAGAGGTATACCAGCATATTGGTAGTGGGGATGGTTTGAGTTATAACGAAAGGCTGGATAGGCTGAGAATATTTTCACTCAAGCACTGGAGGTTGAAAGGCGACCTGATAGAAATTTATAAATTTATAAATTATAAATTTATAAGTTCAGGTAGAGTTAGCCTTAACTGTCTTTTCTCCAAGAAGGGCGACTTCAAGACGAGAGGGTAAATGTTTGAGGTGAAAAAAAAAAATTAAAATATGACATGAGAGGCTTTTTTAAATGGAGGATGGTTTATGTGTGTAATTCACTTCCTGTGTTAGTGATGAATGAAAGTACATTTACAATATTTACCTGATATTTGGATCGATAAATGAATTGGAAAGTTTCCGTGGGATTAGAAAAAAGCTATTCATTAATACCTCGTTCATTATTTATTGCCCAGAGGGCAGTTCAGAATCAACCACGATATTATGGAACTTGAGTGATATGCCAGCCAGACCAGATAGGTATGGCAGTTTCCTTCCCTATCAGGCATTAGTGAATCAGATCTACAACAACTGATTCAACATCATCATTAGACTCTTCAACTCTAGGTGTTTATTGAAATAAAATTCCAGCATCTGCCATGCCAGGATTTGAACCGGTGTCAACAGAATTATATCTGGCCATTCATATTAACAATGGAGTAATAATATTATAAGGGCTTTATTAACCCTCAGCAATTACAGGAGCAGTCAGATGCGACTCGTTTAGTTTGGCATTATGTACAGTATGAGCTGGTAGGAGTGAATGGCCTGTTTCCATGCTGCGTGAGCCTATGACTTTGATGCTATGAAACCGGCAGCTGGTTGGATTAACAGCAGCATTGACAGTTTAATTGATCTCCTTCTGGAATATGTAATTTTGCTGATTACTCTGGAGTTTTTATTACTCATTGAGCCCTTCCCACACACGGGACTGTTGAACAGTCTGTCCCCAGTTTGACTGAGTAAATGAGTTTCCACTGCAACAGGTATTTGAATTCCGCATTGCCCTGGTTTCTCTGTGATGTCGGTGTCTTTGTAAATACCCAGGATGAACGATTGGTTCAAATCATGTCTACGCAGACGTAAGTCCCGTTGTCCATGTTGTGAATGTGTTTTTATTCTTCCTGATATACCCACTGGGTGTGGATGTCGCTGGTCAGGGCAGCATTTGTTGTTCATCCTGATTCGCTGCTGCCTCGCTGCACGAGAGACATGGATTTGATTCCAGTCTTGTGTGACTGTTTACAATTTACACATTCTCAGTTTGCTTGTGTGAGTTTCCTCCCACAGTCTGAAGGTGTGCGGGTTACTGGGATCTTCCATGGGAAATGAAGGGGAACAGAATAGGTATGGAGTATGAGTCTGATACGATGTGCTTCGGAGGGATGGTGTCGACTGGAATGGGCCGAATGTCCAGGCTACCTACAGTGTCAGCATTTTCGGATTACGGGTCAGCTATGTTGTTCTGCACCTGGAGTCACAAGTAGGCAGGATTGGGTAAAGATGGTCGCATCCTCTGCATAAGGGTCATGCATGAATGGGATTGCAGGAAATTAAAGTCATGTTCTCTGTTCCTGAGGTCAGATTTTCATTCCAGGTTTTATTCGTCGAACTTTAACAATACCAGTTCCGTGTGTGAGTCCACAAGGATGACTAGTTCATTATATAACCACAACACCACCTTCTCCAGGTTGCAGTAGTTATTGGGAACAAGAAGCTGATCGTGAGCTGATGCGAGCATAAGCAGCTGCTACTGCAAATGTCAAGAACACTGATCCAAATAGGAAAATGAAATTTCGAACATTGTCACCCCAAAGTTAAAGGTTAAACACGCTTTAGATACCCCAGTTGGCTGCATCAACAACATGTACTGATTATGGCTAGAATATTATAAATGGGGGCAAGTATTCCCTTCCGTCCCGTTTTTGACAAGGAGCAGTCCCAACCTCGGAAATACACGCGCCGCTCTCCCGTCATCACATCCCAACCTCCAATTGGATCTTCGTGGCTGCTTCAGACAGTTTCCCTGATTCCGGGTCTGGAACTGGAATTAAGTGTGATTGCGTGCAGCCGTAGTTATTGTCTTGGGTGGGCAAAGTGATGAAGTGGCCGATGTTAAACTATAATGCGATTGAAGCATACATTTGAACAATATCCTGCAGTGTCCCATCAGTTTGGAGAGTTTCATTAATCCCATTCTCTAATACTCTCATTCATGGAATCTCCACAGACTCTGGGGACGTTAAAGTTAAAGATTCAGCCCATTCTGCATTCCCACATGCCTGTCATTAAGTCCTGCTATTGTATATTCTTCCTGACATTTCCTCTGCTACCATACTGGCTGCAGTTGGCAAGCGTCGTCTTTGGAGTTCTGCAACCATTTAGTATTTCATTTTCTGCATTGTGATTGCCACGACTTCGTATCGAATCCACATCATAGCGGTCAGTTCTCTCAAAGTTTTACTTTTGATGAAACACGGTAAGAAATACCTCGTTTTTACATGATAATGTTTTCCGAGGTGATGATTTGTTTTCCATCGAATTTCTTTCTCTGATATTTCAGTGTTTCATGTATCAGCATTTGAACCCAAAAGTTCTGGAAGATGTCTCGCCCTAACTCTCTTTTCCGTCCCTCGTCCCATTTGGCTCAGGCATTGCACAATCTAACATACACTTTCACATTGATACCGTCCAGTCTGTGCCGTTGCACTCACTGTTGCTGGATGACCGTCCCCCAATCTCTTCATTGGCACCTTCAAACCATTCGATCCGTTTGGATATTGTGGCTGTGCGATCAATTCTCTTTGAGCAGCTTTTACTGACATGGACCAGAGATTATTGGAGCGTGAGGCTCAATAAGTGGACACAGAGAATAATTGGGGAAAAGAGACTCTCTTGGAAAAGATCAGCCATGACGGTTTTCTGCGATCGCCTGGTTGTATTATAGCTGGATTGTGAACACAAAAGGGTTCGATTCTCACCACACCACGACGACGGTAGAATATAAATGCAAGAAATACTTCCAATTAAGAATACGCTCAATCCGTTGTCCGAAAAACCCATCTGTTTCACTGAAGGCCTTGAGGGAAGAAATCTGCCGTCCTTAACTGGTCTGGCCTCCATGTGACTCCAGACCTCAAGGCAATATATACTGCTGAGCCACACTGCATGCTGGTGCAGAATGTAAAAAAATTGGTTAATTCGGCTCTACCTAGACAATTGTCTGCAATTCATATGAGTCCAGGGATGTGATCACACTGGGTAAAGGTGCAGGCCAGATTCACTCGTATAGTGTCTAGGCTGAAGAGATTCAGTCATGAAGAGAGACAGGACAGACTGGGGTTATTTGTCACGGTGCAGAGGCATTTGTGAGAAGGCATGTTTCAGATGTACAAAATAACGAGGGGTATGTCTAAGGTAGACTGAAAGTAGCGTTTCCCATCGACGGAGAGATCGATCACAGGGAACCAGAAATTTAATGAGAAAGACAGAAAGGTTTAAGTCAATGTGTGGAAAGCGTTATAGGCCAGCGGGTGTTGGAATTTGCAACACTGTGTCTGTAAGGGTCAGAGAGGCAGGAATCCTTATAACCTGAAGAAATATTCAGATGTGAATATGTTCTGCCAATACCTATAAGGTTATGGGCTAAACGATTCGAGTCATTAAGCAGCTGTTTTTGACAAATGGAGCCACAACGGGCTGAAGGGTCTCCTTTGAAACTGTTGTCCTCAGTAGTATAGTGGTTAGTTCGCCGCATGTTATGCGGGAGATAGGAGCTCAATTCCTCGCTGGGGCAGTGCAAATGTTTTAAAACTGTCGCTACATTCCGAAATGCGGGTTATTAGTGCCTGTCCTTCCATTCTCCATGGAACATGTCACAGGAAGGACAGTGCTGTCTGAATCAGCATGAGGAAGGACTGCAGCTCCTGGCGAGACAGAGTATCAGTGTAGCTACAGTGACTTCTGCAACCTGGACCTTGTGTCTGTATTGGAGTCTAAACCATTTAATAGAAAGGAGAAGGAAGCAGAAGAAGTAACAGGGTAAACTAATTCAGATGTGAGCGCAGAAACATTTTCAGCAGCATCTTGAGGAAAACTGACAAACGGCTCTGAGAAAGAGTTTGTTTTTCACAACTGTTAGTTCACAGAGGTGTTTTTGTTCCACTTAAGCCCTTAAGAAATTGAATAAGAATTTAACTAAAGACTTGAAGTGTTAGAACACACCAGGCGATGAGTCACTTGCTGGAAACTGTGTTTACAAGCCAGATGTTTGATACTGATGGAATAGGCTGATGGGCCTCTCGCCATGCTTTTAAAAATTCAAAAACTGTCATTTATCAACTGAACAAAATAGGCAAAAACAAAGTCATCAAGAACAGTTCCAAGCATTGCATATGTCTTCCTTGGTGCGAAAGTGCTGAAATTCAGCTGTCTCATTGCTATTTCCCAATGTTGATTTCCAGTCAGGGAAAAATATTCGTTGTTCCTTATGAAAAGCTTAAATTGAACATGAGTTCCTGACATTACAAAACAGCAAAGGTAGTAGTTCTGTCAGAGTCAGTGAGAATTTCATATCAGAGATGAAATCAAATGTGAAGAAACGCTGCAATCAGTTGCCTTTGCCTGCTCAGACTCAGTACTACAAAACTGATTCTCATTGAAACATACAGGTTTTTTTCAAAGATTTAATAATTTGGATGCGGAAAGTTTGGTTCTGTGACCAGAGCGCCTCGTATCGAATGACTTGGAGATGCCAGCTTTGGACTGGGTATGCAAATTTTGAAAAAGCACAACACTAATTTATAGTCCAACAGGCTTAATTGGAAATACTAGCTTTCGGACTTCTGCTCATTCATCAGGTGGTTGTGGTGTACACAGTTGTAAGACACAGAATTTATAACACAAGTTTACAGTATGATGTAACTGATATTATACATTGAAAAATACCTTGATTGTTTGCTAAGTCTCTGATCTGTTAGAATGACCATGTTAGCTTCACTTCTTTCATATGTAAAATGCAAAACTTTCTATTTTAATGTTTCATTCTCAGGTGAAATTTACCAACTGGTGTCTGCCCCCGTGTGCTGCTGTCTGTTCCATTATGTTTAGACAGATTCTAATTTATAAAATTGAGTAACCAATGACTTACATGGATTCATGCAGTTTTTGAGCAAAGTACAATGTAACTCTGCAAGTACAAATTCACCCCACAAACGTATGTGTGCGTGCGTATGTGTGTGCGTGTGTGTGTGTGTGTGTGTGTAGCAGGGTCTCTGTTTTTAGATCGGGCAATGGGATCACCTGTACTGTGACATGAACCCAAGGACCCAGTTGAGGCCATTCCCATGGGTACCGAATTTAGCTATCAGACTCTGCGTGGGCACAATTAGCTGCTGCCTGCTCTGAAGACCGCCTTGGAGGATTGTCACCCGAAGGTCCGAGATCGAATGTCCTGGACCACCATGTTCTCCAACTGGGAAGGGACACACCTGTCTGTCGATTGATTTGCAGTGCCCATTCCATTGCTGTAGCCTCTGCTCGGCTTCACCAATGTACCATGCCTTAAAGCATCCTTGCCCTCAGCATGTTGTTTTTTTCTCACATTAGCATCAGTTTATACATTATGGCACAGACGCAGCACACAGGGACTAACACCTTCAATATATTATCTGTGCTGACACTAATTGGTAAAGTTCACCTGAGAATGTAACTGTTAAAAGAAAGTTTTTCGATTTACATAGGAAAGAAGTGAACCTAACATAGTCATTCTAACAGATGGAAGACTTAACAAGCAATCAAGGTATTTTACATTGTATAGTTTCAGTGACATTACACTGTAACCTTTTGCTTTAAATTCTGTATCTTACCACTGTGTACTCCACAGCCACCTGATGAAGGTCCAGCTCTCCAAAAGCTTTTGCTTCCATTAAACCTGTTGGACTGTGACCTGGTGATTTTTAACTTCGTATTAGAATGCGGATCTCACAATTTAAGTAGCAATGAAGAAGCATTTATTCTCTCAGACAGTATTGTATCAGTGGACTTTCTTGTCGCAGAAGGCTGTTGAAGAAGTGACATTGCTTGTAATGAGGTTGAGATCGGCAGATCTTCAACAGCAAAGACATCAAGTGTTATGGGGAAAGGCAAGGACGTGCAGTTCAAGGTTATCAGATCAGATATGAAATCATTCAAGAGCGGAGCAGACTTGATGGTCTGAATGGTGTCTTTCTGTTCCTAAAATTGTTGGTCTTAATATGAAGCTGCAAAACCGACCTGAGTAAAATGTGCCAAATTTTAAAGAAAAGCGTGGTCCTCCTGGAGCACTGAACCGAGGTGAAATGTAAAAAGAACAACACACAAATGGCAGACAATATTGGGTAATTGATCCGTAATGATCAGTATATCAAGGTAAACAGGAAAACCGATATTCAGTATTTACATTGAACCTGGCTCCACGAGGCATGTAGTTAACTCTCACAAACCACTACTCCCCTTCCGTTTTCCTGACGCCCCCTCTGTTCTTGTTTTAAACTGATTGAACGTCAGGTAATTGCAGATGTCATTGCTGATGTGGAACTGTAGCATATAGAACATAGAACATTACAGCGCAGTACAGGCCCTTCAGTCCTCGATGTTGCACTGCACTGTCATACTAATCTGAAGCCCATCCCATCTACTCTATTCCATGTACGTCCATATGCCTCTCCAATGACGACTTAAATGCACTTAATCTTCACGAATCTACTACCGTTGCAGGCAAAACATTCCATACCCTTACTACTCTCTGAGTAAAGAAACTATCTCTGATATCTGTCTTATACCTATCTCCCCTCGTGTTTTCCGTCCCCATACTTGGAAAAATGCTCTCCCTGTCCACCCTATCTAACCCTCTGATTATCTTGTATGTCTCCATTAAGTCACCTCTCAATCTTCTTCTCTCCAACGCGAACAGCCTCAAGGTCATCAGTCTTTCCTCGTAAGACATTCCTTCCATACCAGGCAACCTCCTAGAAAATCTCCTCTGCAGCCTTTCCAAAGCTTCAACGTCCTTCTTATAATGCAAATACTCCAAATGTGGCCGTACCAGAGCTTTGGACAGCTGCAGCATAACCTCCGGATTCCGGAACTCAATACCTCTATTAATAAAGGCCAAAACACTGTATGCCTTCTTCACAACCCCCTCAATCTGCGTGGCAACTTTCAGGGATCTGTGTACATGGACACCGAGATATCTCTGCACTCCCAAGAATCTTACTATTAGCCCAGTACTTTGCATTCCGATTACTCCGTCCAAAGTGCATCACCTCACACTTGTCCACATTAAACTTCATTTGCCACGTCTCAGCCCAGCTGTGCATCCTACCTATGCCTCTCTGCAACCTACTACATCCTTCGTCACTATCCACAACTCCTCCGACCGTAGTGTCGTCCGAAAATTTACTAACCCACCCTTCTAAGTCCTCATCCAGATCATTTATAAAAATAACGAATAGCAGTGGAACCAACATCGACCCTTGCGGAACGCCGCTTGTAACTGGACACCAAGTTACATCAATTACAACCCTCTGTTTTCTTTCAGCGAGCCAATTACTGATTCAAACTGTTAAGTCTACCACAATCCCATTCCTCTGCATTTTGTATAATAG
>NW_025203176.1:0-2652 GCF_004010195.1 Chiloscyllium plagiosum
AAGGAATTGATTAGGGATAGTCAACATGTCTTTTTGCATGTAAAATATGTCTCACAAACTTATTTGAGGTTTTTGGAGAAGTCACAAAGAGGATTGATGAGGGCAGAGTGGTGGGCGTGATCTATCTCGACTTCAGTCAGGGGTTTGACAAGATTCCCCATGGGAGACTGGTTAACAAGGTTAGATCTCATGGAATACAGGGAGAACTAGTCATTTAGATACAAAGCTGGCTTGATTGTAAAAGATCTGGTGATGGAGAGTTCTTTTTCAGACTGAAGCCTGTGACCAGTGGAGTGCTACAAAGATCTGTGCTGGGTCCACTACTTTTTGTCATTTATATAAATAATTTGGATGTCAACATAGGACGTATAGTTAGTAAGTTTGCAGATGATACCAAAATTGGAGCTGAAGTGGACAGCAAAGAAGGTTACCTCAGATTACAACGGGATCTTGATCAAATGGGCCAATGGGCTGAGGAGTGGCAGATGGAGTTTAATTTTGATAAATGTGAAATGTTGCATTTTGGGTAAGCAAATCTTAACAGGACTTATACACTTAACGGTAATGTACGAGAGAGTGCTGCTGAACAAAGAGACCTTGGAATGCAGGTTCATAGCTCCTTAAAAGTAGAGTCACAGTTAGATAGGATAATGAAGAAAGCGTTTGGTATGCTTTCCTTTGTTAGTCAGAGTATTGAATATAGGAGTTGGAAGGTCATTTTGCAGATATACTGGATGTTGGTTAGGCCACTTTTGGAGTATTATGTGCAGTTCTGGTCTACTTCCTATCAGAAAGATACTGTGAAACTTGAAACGATTTAGAAAAGATTTACAAGGACGTTGCCAGGATTGGAGCTATATGGAGAGTTTGAATAGGCTGGGGCGGTTTTCCCTGGTGCGTCGGAGGCTAAAGTGTGACCTTATAGATGTTTATAAAATTGTGAATGGCATGGATAGGGTAAATAGACAAGGTTCTTTTCCCTGGGTGTGAGAAGTCTAGAACTAGAGATCGTAGATTTAAGGTGAGAGGGGAATGATAAAAGAGAGACCTAAGGGGCAACTTTTTCACACAGAGGGTGGTGTGTGTTGAATGAGCTGCCAGAGGAAGTGGTGGAGGCTAGTACAATTGCAATATTTAAAAGACATCTGGATGAGTACATAAATAGGAAGGGTTTGGAGGGATATGGGCCTGGTGCTGGCAGGTGGAACCAGATTGGGTTGGGATATCTTGTCGGCATGGCTATGCTGTGCATCTCTATGATTCAAAGTTTGAGGTCTTGCATTTTGGAAAGTCAAATCATGACAGGAATTTCATGCTGAATGTTAGGGCTTTAAGGAGTGTAGTGCAACAGAGGGACCTTGTAGTTCAGGTGCACAATTCTCTGAAAGTGAAGTCACAGGTAGACAGGGCAGTGAAGAAGGCATTTGGCACACTGACCTTTATCAGTTACAGCACTGAACGTAGCTGTTGGGAAGTTATGTTGTGGTTCTACAAAACGTTGATGAGGCTGCTTTTGGGAGTATTGCATTCAGTTTTGATTACCTTGCTGCAGGAAGGATGTTACTAAACTGAAATTTACTAGGATGTTGCCAGGACTCAATTGTCTGAGTTCTAAGGAGAGGTTGGATAAGCTAGGACATTTTTTTTTCTTTAGAGCGCAGGAAACTGAGGATGGATCTGATAGAAGTGTACAAGATCATGAGAGGCACAGAAATGGTGAATGCACTCAATCTTTTTCCCAGGGTTGGGGAATTGAGGACTAGAGGGCATCAGTTTAATGTTAGTGGGTAAAGAACGAAAGGGTAACTGAGGGGAAACGGTTTTACATAGATGGTGGTACGAAGATGGAATGAGCTCCTGGTGGAAATGCTCGAAACGGGTACATTAACAATATTTAAAAGGTATTTGGTCAAATACATGGATAGGAAACATTTAGACGTATATGGGCCAAGAACAGCGAAATAGAGTTAGTTTGGAGGACTAGTGGAGGTTAGTGTTGGACGGCCTGAATCAGTTTAGGCTAAAGGATCTGGCACGATGCTGAAGGACTCCATGACTCTATGAAATGGTATTGGGTAAATTGATGGGAATAAAACCTAATAAATCCCCATGGCCTTGTGCTCTCCACCCTTAAGGATGTCCTTAAGGAAGTGGCCCGAGAAATAGTGGATGCATTGGTGATCATTTTCCAGCATTCTGTCGACTCTAGAAGAGCTCTAAAACCACGATGGCTTGGTTGTAGCACTGGTGCTTCATAGCATGAAGAACCTGGGTTCGATTCGAGTATCAGACCACAGTCTGTGTGGAGTTTGCACATTGTCTGTGTGGGGATTTTTGGGTGCTCTTGTTTCCTCCCACAGTCGAACGATGTGCAGGTTTGTGAATTGGCCATACTAAATTTTTCAGGGATGGGTAGGCTAGATGCGCTAGTCAGGGAAATGCAAAGTAATGGGGTCTGGATGGAATAGCCTTCAGAGGGTTGGTGTGGATTTATTGGCCAAATGGCTTATTTTCACACTGTAGTGATTATGACTGGAGGGGAGCAAATGTAACTGTACTTTTCAAAAAAAAAGGACGGAGAGAGAAAATGGGGAATTATAGGCCGGTTAGCCAGAAATCAATAAGAGTGGAAAATGCTGAAGTAAATGTTAA
>NW_025203176.1:3648-8268 GCF_004010195.1 Chiloscyllium plagiosum
AATGGGGGTGGCCATTGAACCTGTGGAATTCTCTACCACTGACAGCTGTTGGGAACAGGTCATTAGATAGATATTCAGGGAACTGGAAATGGCCCTGTGGCTAAAGAGATCAAGGCGTTTGGAGAGAAAGCAGGAATGGGATACTGAAATTGGATGATCAGCCATCATCATATTGAATGATGGTGCTGGCTCGAACGATTGATTGGCCTACTTCTGCAGCTTTTTTCTATGTTTCTGAGTGTGCAGCAAATCAGTAGCTCCGTGAAGCAGGCTGCGAGGAGTGTGCTCCAGGTCAGCATCACTGAAACAGATTGAGAGGATGTGGTACACAAGGACAGTGTAGATTACTGCTTAAAGCAGCTTGAGAGGAGAGCAGTCAATTTTGCAAGATTGTGCTGGTTTAGTGCATCTTTAAAAGCTCGAGGTCAGAGAGGACTTAGAGGAGGGTGCAGTGAGTACTTCTACTAATGAAACTGCTGCAGTCCACTCACTTAAATAAACTATGGTTGGGAGGTCGGACTGTGGTGGGTGTGCTTGGAGTGAAAAAAAATCCTTCATGTAATTAGTATTATTGAAAGGGAATAATTAACAAGCTTAATTTCAGCACAACCATGTAACAAAATATCAATTGTCACAGTACCACTGAGCCAGCTCATCGCCTCCCATGTCACCTCACCACAAGCAGCAGAGCATCATGGGGGCAATTAAACCTCCCCATAAAAGAAAATTCATCTTCTCCACATTCTAGCTGACACCACCTCCACTCCCACAACCATTAATTAATTCCCTTGTAGATCCAAATTCTGTCAAACTCATCTCAATAACGATTGAGCACCTGCTGCTCTCTGTGGAAGAGAATTACAAAGAGAAATTGTATTCAATGAAGATAGAGACTGTCCCAACAGTCCATCATCCTCTTTCACCCAGGACTGGTGTCAGTGTCCCATGAATCAAAACTCATTTGATTCATGGTTAGCACTGCTGCCTCACAGCGCCAGAGACCCGGGTTCAATTCCCACCTCAGGCGGCTGACTGTGTGGAGTTTGCACGTTCTCCCCGTGTCTGCGTGGGTTTCCTCCGGGTGCTCCGGTTTCCTCCCACAGTCCAAAAAATGTGCAGGTCAGGTGAATTGGCCAGCCTAAATTGACCCTAGTGTCAGGTAAGGGGTAAATGTAGGGTATGGGTGGGTTGCGCTTCGGCGGGTCGGTGTGGACCTGTTGGGCCGAAGGGCCTGTTTCCACACTGTAATGTAATCTAATCTAATCATTTGTCCTACATCAATTTATTGAGTTATAGATGCCAAAATATGATCTGATTTCAACCATTACAATTTCACCATAGCAGTGTAGAGTCTATTCAAATTGGCATCCTGTGTTTTAATTTAAACCTCAGATGGCCAGGTTCCCTCAGCAGAATCCCTTTCATTGTCTCTCCAGTGTTCTTGATACTCACATGGACCACAATATGCAAGACAATTTCTTTTTATTCACAGGATATGGACATGACTGGCCAGGAATCCAGTGACCCAGGTAATGTTCTAAGAACTGGGTTCAAATCCTAACATGGCAGATGATGGAATCGGAATTTAGTAAAATCCTGGAATGGAGAGTTTAATGATGACCATGAAACGATTATTGCTTATTAGTAAAAATAAAACCACCAGTTTCATTGATGTCCAGGGAAGGAAACACATCTTATCCGCACGTGACTTCAGACGCACAGCAATGTGGTTAACTCTTAATTACACTTTGAGAAATTAGGGTTGGACAAAAATTCTAGCCTGCCAGCCAACACGTTATCCATTGTATCTGTAAATGGGGTAAGACACCAAATATCAAACAGGTTGTGAATCCCTGAAAGTAAAGCAATGCTCCAGTAATAGACACCATCACCAGTGAAGGCTCAGTGAGCCTGCATTGTCTTCTGAAACAAAACTAAACATTTTCAGAAAAGCTTGGCAAGTCTGGCAGCATTTGTTGAGAGAAATCAGTGTTAACAATTCGGGTAGAGTGACCCATCGTCACAACTGATTTCCCTCCACAGATGCTGCCAGACTTGCTGCACTTTTCTGGCAACTTCTATTTTTGTTTCTTATTCATAGCATCCACAGTTCTTGAGTTTTTATTCTGCACTGTTGTCTGATTGTCACTGGCATGTTGTCTTTTACAACCAGTTCCTGTATTAGGACCACACATGGTGTGACACAGAAAGAAATGTGACAATCCTTCGACAAAATGTGTGATCAGAATGTTTTGTTTTAATATCTGGTTCTAATTCATGCTTGGACTCTGCCATTTCCAGACACTATACTATCACTGATGGAATATTCTCTTCAAAAGAAAAAGCAATACTGCAAATACTTCAACATAATGCAACAGAGTGAGGAGATCATCCTAACAAAGTAGGAACATTCTGTCACTCTGAGAATTAACTCCCAGCAAAGTCCTGCAATTTACTCTAGCGGATACATTGGCTTGTGCAGTTACCCAGGAAGCTGGGGTTTTGTGCTCAATGTTCCATTCTCAAGCTTATCCTTTATTTTTCTCTCTCGCTGGAGCTGCTTGATTGTGGAGTCCAATTCGAGGAATATCCAAGACAAAGCTGTCACTCAGTGAATCCAGAGAGTGGATGTTATTGGCAGAGGAGTCCATCTCAGGTGAGAGGCACAGTCCCCTTTTACTCCGACACAGATTCACAGGGCACTACTGGCTCACAGTGGTGGTTAGCACTACTGCCTCACAGTGCCAGAGACCCAAGTTCAATTCCCACCTCAGGGAACTGTCTGTGTGGAGTTTGCACATTCTCCCGGTGTTTGCGAGGGTTTCCTCCGGGTGCTCCGGTTTCCTCCCACAGTCCAAAAATGTGCAGGTTAGGTGAATTGACCATGTTAAATTGCCCATAGTGTTAGGCGAAGGGGTAAATATAGGGGAATAGGTCTGGGTGGGTTGCTCTTCAGAGGATCGATGTGGACTTGTTGGGCCAAAGGACCTATTTCCACTACTGTAAGTAATCTAAACCTTCCAGCAGGCCTACTGGGTAAGGAACCGAGCAGGAACCTGGAGTAATGTACCCTACAGACGCACGAATATTGAGTGTAACTGTCACTGTTCCATTGCAGTCCAGACAGAGTCCCACTCTGGCTCCTTCATGCCAATGCATGTCCCCAGCAGGTCACAATGAGGCAAAGATATCCTGTAGGACCCACACCGAGTCCGGGCCCCTGAGTCTCATGACCCTATGACTGGGCCTCTGACCTCACAATGAGAGATGGCCCTCCCTTAGCTCGAGTGGAGACTGGGAAATGGTCAATAGAATTTCAACCTTGAACACAGCCGGTTGAAGGAAGTGGGGGTAGGGTGCAGAATCAGCGAAAAATATTCAAATGATGACAGTAGTGATGCTCATAACTTCCAAGATTCACACAGTCCCTCTCAATCTGGATCGGAGCGACTTCCCATTTGGGGTGAACTCCATTTCCCCACAATCTGAAACACATTGAAGATTAAACAGAAACTAAAGAGATGGAAACACGGTGTAAATAATGGAGAGACTGGGGTTAGTGCTCAATACTAAATATAGAAACATATTGAGCCTAATCTATATTGAATTTCTAATACTAAAGCAGCTCACTTGATCCATTGCAGACTCTGCAGTTTGTACACGGTGGAACAATGAGGGGACAGAATTGTTGGTTAAGATGTTTAATGAGATGGACAACTCCATCAGTGACTGGTTTGTACTGAAAGCAAGGGCAAGTTTCTCAGCACAAAGCTCTGAGAAGGCAGTAGAACATACTCTAGGGGAGACAAAGAAAGAACAAGAACTAAAGTTTATTAAACAGCAGTATTTCTGACACAGACGTAACTGTAAAATATGGGATATTCTGTTCCAGGAAACTGAAGACAGGAAGCAGGTGGAATGTTCCTAGGTCCTGAATGACATAGATGACAATGATAAGCCTGGGAGCATCCCATCAGAACTCAAGCAGTGCCTTCCCTGACATCAATAGCAATAAATCACAATTCCCAATTGAGCTTTTCTCTGTTTTCAGTCATGGAAATTGGCATCGCTGGCTGGGCCAGCATTTATTGCTCATTCCCAGTTGTCACCTTCAAAACACGGGGATGAGCTTTTTGAATCGCAGTGATATTTCTAACTCAGGATGGTGAGTGGTTTAGAGTGGAATTTTCAAGGGTGATGCTCCTATGTATCTGCTGCACTTGTCCTTCTAGATGGAAGTGGTCACGGATTGAGAGGTACTGTCAAAGGATCTTTGATGAACTTCTGCAGCGCAACTTGTAGATATACGCACTGCTGCTACTGAGCATTGATGATGGAGGGACTGGGGATGCATGCAGATGTGGTGTCAATCAAGTGCACAATGATATAGAAACATGTACTAGGATTTATATTTAGCTCTTAGTCCCACTTACAGAACAAACTGCTTTAGTTCTCCAACCTCAAAATGTTAATTCAAATATTAACTCATCTTGATTTTAACTGCAGAAAATGTTTGCATTACCAACAGTAAAAAACTTAGAATTGTCATTACTGAGGGCCAAGTCAAAGTAAGGAAGGTTACATTAATAGATTAGATTTGATTAGATTACTTACAGTGTG
>NW_025203177.1:0-1169 GCF_004010195.1 Chiloscyllium plagiosum
TCACTGGGTTCTGCTTTATAAAGCTGCAGTCTGCGAGAGTCTGACTGGGTGTTCCTCAGTATGTAAATGGAATTGGGCAGAGAGAGCCACGTCAGCCCCTCACACTTCCTCTTCCCTCTCTCTCTCGCTCTCTCTCTCTCTTTTTCACTGTCTCAGAGAGTCATTGATGTGAACAGCAGTGAATGAGGCCTTTTGGCCCATTTTATCTGTGCTGTTAAACAAAGATCTGATTACACTAATCCCATCCTCCAGCTCTTGGCCCATTATCCTGGAGGTTACAGCAACACAAGGGAATATCTAAACACTGCTCCAATGTCATGAGAGTTTGTGACACAACCAGCCTTTCAGGCAGTGAGTTCCAGACTCCCACCACTCTCTGGGTGAAAACATTTCTCCTCAATTCACCTCTCACTCTCCAACTTGACTGGGCCTGGACTTACTCGAGTTCAGAAGGATGAGATAGAATCTGATTGAAACATATAAAATTCTAACAGGGCTGGGCAGGGAGGAGGTTTCCCCTGGTTGGGGAGTCTGGAACCAGGGGACCCAGTCTCAGGGGGATACAGGGTAGACCATTTAGGACTGAGATAAGGAAACATTTCTTCACTCAGAAGGTGGTCAACCTGTAGAATTCTCTGCCACTGAATATATTCAAGAAAAAGAGAGAGATAATTGTTTTGCATTTTAACAGCATGAAGGGAATGGGGAGAAAGCAGGAATATGGCTTTGAGAGAGAGGGTCAGCCATGATCATACTGAATGACAGAGCAGACTCAAAGGGCCGAATGGCCTACTCTGTAAAAAAGTACCTTCCTACCCACACTATCACTGCCCCAAATAATCTTATACCCCTCTATCAGGTCCCTCTCAGCCTTCACTGCTCCAAGGAAAACAACCCCAACCTTTCCAACTTATCTCAAAGCTCACATTCAGGCAGCATTCTGGGAAATCTCCCCGTACCCTCTCAAGTACAATCACATCCTTCCCAGAATGTGGTGACCAGGACCTGTCCTCTTCTCTCTCTCTCTCTCTCTCTATCTCCCTTTCTGACTCACACCTTACACTTCTTTCTCTCTACCTCTATCTCTCTCCCCCCCACTGTTAATCTCTTTCATATTCTCTTTCTCTGTCTCAAAGCCACTCCCTCCAACTCATTCCCAGTTCCTCACT
>NW_025203177.1:5068-6029 GCF_004010195.1 Chiloscyllium plagiosum
TCAGTCCCACCCCCTCCCCTGCTCGACCCCCAGAGCCTTGCAGGTTTATTTCCATCAAGTGCCCATCCAATCTGCCATTGCAATAACTGAGTGTCTTCACATGCCTCACCTGAATGGGCACTAATTTCCAAGTCATTACCAATTGCTGCTAAAAACAAAGTTCTTCCTGACATCCTGTATCTCTTGCCCAACAAAATGTAAGGTATTCTCAATGTGAAGATGGGATTTTGTCTCCACACGGACTGTGCGGTGGACACCCTTACTGATACTGTCATGGACAGACACACCAGCAGCAGGCAGAATGGTGAGGGCGATACTGAGTATGTTTTTCCCTCTTGTTGGTTCCCTCACCACCTGCCCCAGGTCCAGTCGAGCAGCTGAATCAGGTGGAACTTGACCACCTTGCTCAGTAGTGATGCTTCTGAGCAGCTCTTGATGATGGGCTTTGAAGTCCCTTACTCAGGGTATATCCTGCATCCTTCCCACCCTCTGTGCTCCTTCCAAGTGTTGTTCAACATGGAGGAGGACTGACTGCTCAGTTGAGGTTGGAGGGGAGGGCGTTGCGATGTGGTAGTCAGCAGGAGGTTTCCTTCCCCATGTTTGACCTGCTATCATGAGGCTTCATGGATTCCATGGTTAATGGTGAGGACTCCCAGGGCAACTCCCTTCCGACTGTACACACCACTGTGTTGCCTCCCCTACTTGGTCTATCCTGCCAGTTATAAACTGAATGAGGGAACAATTCTGTGTAGGTTTCACAGCTTGGAGACAGAGCTGCTGCTGGATTCTGTTTCTGATCTCCGAGTGCAGGCGTGTGTGTTTGTGACTGACACTTTTTCCATTACTGTGCTGTTTCTGCAAAACAAATCCCAGAACCAGCCTCCTGTGCTGTCAGATTCCAGGGAGTGCAGATGGTAGACAGTTTTCTCCCGTCTCAGTAACAAATGTCCAGCTGCTCCGA
>NW_025203177.1:6835-8271 GCF_004010195.1 Chiloscyllium plagiosum
CCTGAGGCGGGAATTGAACCCGGGTCTCTGGCGCTGTGAGGCAGTAGTGCTAACCACCGTGCCGCCCACATCTTGCTCATTAGAGGACACGCACATTATCCGTCCTCTCTGACTCCTACCTCCAAACTAATTCCCGACATAAGACAAATACTTTTCACTAATTGGTTTGATGGTAGAAAGCAGAGGTTAATAGTGTAAAGATGCTTGTCAGACTGGACGCCTGTGTCCAGTGGAGTGCCTGAGGGCTAGGTGCTTGGCCCATTACTGTTGGTTATGTGTATCAATGATTTGGATGAGAATCTGTAAGGCATGATTAGTAAGTTTGCAGAAGACATTACAAAAGGTGGTATCATGGAAATTATCAGATATTGCGGCAGGACCTTGATCAGCTGGGGAAGTGGGAAGAGAAATGAAAATTAAATTTATGTAGATTAGTGTGAGGTCTTGAATTTTAGAAAATTAAATCAAGGTCGGGGTTTCTTTGTGCAGGGCTTAAGGAGTGTAGTGGAACAGTGGGATCTTGCAGTTCAGGTACACGGTTCTCTGAAAGTTGAGTCACAGTTAGACAGGGCAGTGAAGAAGGCTTTTGGTGCTCTGGCCATTATCAATCGGGAGTTGAGAAGTTATGTTGTAGTTGTACAGGACATTGGTGAGGCCGAACTTGGACTATTATGTTCAGTTTTGGTCACCTTGTAATAAGAAGGATATTATTCAACTGGAAAAAGTGCAGAAGAAATTTACAAGGATGTTGTCAAGTTTCAATGTCTGAGTTTTTGGGAGAGGTTGGATAAGCTAGGACATTTTTCTAAGAGTGTAGGAGACTGAAGGGGAATCCTTTAGAAGTGTATAAGACCATGAGAGACATGGATAGGGTGAATGCACCCAGTCTTTTTTCCAGGGTTGGGGAATTGAGAGCGATAGGGCAACAGTTTAAGGTCAGAGGGGAAAGAGAAAAAGGGAACCTGAGTGGCTACATTTTTACACAGAGGGTGGTACCCATATGGAGTGAGCTGCGGGTGCATTAACAACATTTAAAAGACATTTGGACAAATACATAGACAGGAAAACATTCGAAGGATATGGGCCAAGTGAAGGGAAATAGGGTTAATGTGGATGGACATTTTGGTCAGCACGGTCCAGTTTGGGCCAAAGAGCCTGTCTCTGTGCTGTAGGACTTGATGACTCTATGACTCTATAATTCCATATGTTTCCATGTTTATGAACAGTCTGTCAAACATAAAAACAAAGGAACTAGGAGCAGGAGGAGGCCATTCAGCCCTTCGAATGGGCTCTGCCATTCAACATGACCATGGCTGATCATCCAACTTAATTCCCTGTTCCCACTTTCTCCCCATAACCTTTAGTCCCTTTAGTCCTAAGAACAATACCTATCTCCTTCATGGAACTATTTAATGTTTTGGTCTCAACTGCTTTCT
>NW_025203178.1:0-5109 GCF_004010195.1 Chiloscyllium plagiosum
TACATATATCTGTGATTTAGATGAGAATGCACATACATGATTTATAATTTTGGAGACGACACTAAAATGGGCAGCAGCATGGAGAGTGAGGAAGTTTATCATAAATTTCAGAAATTACAGCAGTACTTTGATCAGCTGGGGAAGCCGCCTGAGAATTTGCAAATGGATTTCAATATAGATCGGTGTACGTTTTGTATTTTAGAAAGTCAAATCAAGGTTGGAGTTTCGTGATGAATGGTTGGGTCCTAAGGAGTGTAGTGGAACAGAGGGACCTTGGAATTCAGGTGCATGGTTCTCTGAAAGTTTATTCAGAGGTGTAAAATGCAGTGAAGAAAGCATTTGGCACACTGGCCTTCATCAGTGTATTTCACTGAATATCAAAATTAGGCAGTTATGTTGCAGTTATACAGAACGCTGCTGAGGCCATATTGGTAGCATTATGTTCAGTTTTGTTCACTTTGGTATAGAAAGGATGTTATTAAACTGGAAAGAATGCTGAAAAGAATTATAACGATGTTTCCAAGGACTCAATGGACTGAGTTATACGGAGAGGTTGGACAAACTTGGACTTCTTACTTTTATGTGTGTGAGACTGAGGGAGGATCATAGTGAAGTTTATAAGATCATGACAAGCATGGATAGAGTGAATGCGTCCAGTTTTTTTTATTCCCAGGGTTGGGCAATTACAGACTAGAGGGCATCAGTTTAAGGTCAGAGGAGAAAGAATAAAAGGGAACCTGAGTAACAACCTTTTTACACACAGGTGCTGTTACGCATGTGGAATGAGTTGTCGAGGAAGTATTGAGGCGGATACATTAACAACCTTTAAAAGACATTTTGACAAATACACGCATATGAAAAGATTAGAAGGATACGGGGCAATGGCAGGGAAATGGGGTTAGCGTGGATGGATATTTTTGTCGGAATGGACAGTTTGGGCTGTCGGTCTCTATGACTCGAACAACCATTGCTTGTCTCCCACTGAATGTTATATTGTACTTTCCCAATTCACTGGAGCTATCTTGACCCTTTAGCCTCCAGTGCTCCATGATGTTAAACTAGAAAGTTCAAGCATTCTATATTGTACGCAGACGCCTTGTAAAATGCACCTTATTAATGTTATTATTCCTTAAAAGCTGCTTCAGTATAAGGTTATTCTGACCACACAATACCAAATCCAAAATAACCTGCTCTCTAGTTTGTTTCACAACATACTCTTCAACCCATCTCTTCAATGCATTTACGGAATTTATTTTTCACAACATGAGCAGTCACTTAGTTAATGCAGTTTCGATGCAACTTGAGAGCATCCAATAAGATTGCAGTATCCACAATACTTGCCTATCTAATTTCTGGAGCATGTGATGTTGAGACTTTCTGCTCGCGTTTTGATTTTGATATATAACACACCAATATTTGCTTCTCCTTGCTATCTGTAAGATCTAACTAATTGATTCTGTGGAAGCTGAGGAAAAGGTCTGTGTCGTTATTAGTGACAGATTTGGACAAGACATTCGGTGAGCCTCACCTCGACGCTGAGATGATCTGAAGAAATATCCTGCAATACAGGATAAGCATCGATATCCTCCCCGCTCTGTCAGGATAAGAGGTACTGTATACTCTCTGCTCGCTCACATTCACTCTACATCTGTTATAGCACCTACCCCCGAACAAGGTTCATGCTTTCTTTCCAGATAAGGCTCAGGTACTATCACTCTCACCATTGAATTCAGTAACTTTCTTCCTCACTTTCTCTGTCACCTAGCAATACCCCCCACACTAATAACACTATATGGAATCAAAACTGTCGACTGACTCATTCCAGACACCTCACAATTCCCCACAAGTACACCAGCACTAACAGCTGGGTCACCCATTCCCACACTCCCTCCAACCCTCCCTTTCTCCCATTCCAGGAGGGAGATCCTGGAATAGGACAGAAAGGCAAAGTCAGGTGGTGGAGTGCCCGATATCCATTCCCTCAGCCCCTCCCCCTGCTATGTAGGGAGGACCCTGGTATGAGTCGGAGAGGACTGGAATGCCTCGTGTGGAGATTCTGAAACATCCACGTCCCACTGACTGATTAAGGAGCAATGTTCAGTGAAAGGCAATTCTCACTTTAAATCCATTGGCAGTTCCAACGACATTCCTTTTACATCCAAAAAACAGCCACAGATACTTCACTGTACAGAGACGCAGACACAAACATACACCCCAATATACGATCCACATACAATACTTACAAGGAGATAGGCATACACACAGGTAGAAACAACCGACACATACAGTCACGTATGAATAGACACAAACACAGTTAAGAAACACACAGGCTGATACACAGACGGACAGACATAGACACACAAACACACAGATAACAAGCACATGGATACACAGTATATATGTACACACACACACATACACACAGACAGGCATGCACACGCATACGCGCACACACATACACACACAGAGGCACACACACACATACAGACGCACACACACAAAAACACATAGCCATAGAGGAACAGAAACTAATGTCATTAAGAAGCAAATCGATATGCTTTGGATTTGTAATGGGATCAAGGATTCTAGGGAGAAGGTAGAATGAGGTTCAGGTACATATAAGAAATAATTGAACGGAAGTTTAAGACTCGATGGGCCGAATGGCCTCATGCTGCTTCTTGCTTTAATGTTCTTGTGGTGTTATGCTATCAGGTATTCACTTCCTGAGACAGCAGCAGACGCTGGGTTTGATGCATATTTGACTGGAAAGGGTCAGCGGGAATGTGGGACAGGTTTGAAGTCCAGAATGCATTATGTTTATTCCTAATTATTCTGTCCTTATGTCTGAAGAGAAGTTGTAATTTGATGTTAGGTTAACACGGTTTAAAATAACGGGTCTCACAATGAAATAAGGACATCCCTTTCACTTTACTGTTGTGATATCTGTGGTGTCCTCATACTCAGGGAGCAGTGAAGACTCGGTTATTGAAGATATTCAACGCTGAGCTTGACTGATCTTTGCTGCACAGGAGATTCAATGTTTATTGGGAACAGACAGGAGACGGATAGTCAGACACAATCGGATTAATTATGAGCATTCTGAATGGTGCAGCCAAAAGGCCAACTGCTGCCCCTTCCCCATGCGCTATGCCCTCAATCCACCCTCGAGGCTGTTACAGAGATATAATGCTGTCCCTATCCCATGCCCTGTGCCCTCAATCCACCTTTGAGTCTGTTACAGAGATATACTGCTGCCCCTACCCCATGCGCTGTGCCCATAATCCACGCTTGAATCTGTTACTAAAAATCACTGCCGCCCCTACCCCATGTGTTGTTCCCTCAATTAACCTCTCGATGTTGTTACAGAGATATACTGCTGTCCCTATCCCAGGTGTCGTTCCCTCAATCCACCTCTCGAGGCTGTCACAGAGATATACTGCTGCTCCTACCCCATGCGCTGTTCCCTCAATCCACCCTTGAGTCTGTTACAGAGATGCACTGCTGCCCCTATCCCATGCGTTGTTCCCTCAATCCACCCCTCGATGTTGTTACAGAGATATACTGCTGTCCCTATCCCAGGTGTCGTTCCCTCAATCCACCTCTCGAGGCTGTCACAGAGATATACTGCTGCTCCTACCCCATGCGCTGTTCCCTCAATCCACCCTTGAGTCGGTTACAGAGATGCACTGCTGCCCCTATCCCATGTGTTGTTCCCTCAATCCACCCTTGATGCAGTTACAGAGATATACTGCTGCACCTACCCCATGTGCTTTCACTCAATCCACCCTTCGATGCTGTTACAAGGTAGGGGACCACCCCTTTCAGCCAGGTAGGATCGTTACAATGAGACTGGAGAAGACCATTCTGCCCTTCGAATGAGTTACACAGCAATAGAGAATGAAGTAATTCAGCGCGTTGAGTACATTACACAGCCCAGGAGGAGACCATTCAACCTACCTTAGTTGCTACACAGGAACGGGGAAGCTGTCGCTAACAGGAAATAGAGAGTAGAGGAAAATATTTATTTTCAGGTTGCAAAGCTGTAACTAGTATAATGCTCTAGAGATCACTGTGGGATCATCAATGACAAATCTGTATCAAAGATCTGGAGGAAGGGAACTGAATGGCGCGAAGCTCAATTAGTGCATCACCCAAGATGATCGTTCAAGATGTCGTCAAATGGAGGTACTGAGTCTGCAATGTGATACAGACAGGGAAGGTTAGTGAGCAAGCCTTCAGCAGAAAGAACATAAGGTGAGCTGGCAGTAAGGACAAAACAATGGCGAGCAATTTAAATGGAGAGAGATTGCAGAACCCTGTGATGCAGGCCGTTTCCATGTTCCTAGGACATGAATCATATGAAGTCAGTCTGCAGATGCAGTAAGTGATTTGGAAGGTAAGTGGAATGGTGCTGTTTTTGGCAAAACGTATCAGGATTAATGAGGAATGTTTTACTGCATCTGTACGGGGCATTGCTGACACCACATCATATACACTGTGTGCAGTTTTGATCGCCTAAATTTAAAAACAAAGATATAATTCTTCCAGAAGATTTTCACAGATGTTTCCCTTCACACCTTCCTGGAGGGAAGGCCTTTTTTAAATGGGGATTATCAGTTTTGATCTGAGATGAGAGATCTTCTTGAACCATACATGACTTTCTGAAAGGTGTTTCAGCTGGACGCATATTTCCTCTTGTTAAGCAGTTTAAAGTAGAGAATAAATTTAAGAATAAGATGTATTGATATCAACACACGTATTATACAGACATCGACCGATATTTACAAATTATACAGACGCATATAATGTCATTAGCTGATAAAGCAGGGACATTTCCTTTCTAATGAAAAACACTATGTACAACAACAGCAATAATGCACCTTCTATCGTCCATTATCATCCGTTCCAGAGAATGCTCCAGGAGAGCACACATGGCCCAATTTAATATTCAATTGATATTATTGTATGGTTCAACACAGAGAGGGAGAAAAAATGTTCTCTGCTGATTGATCCCTCTCTCTTACATTGTCCACCAGATAGCAAAATGTGAGACCATAAAATCCCTGAGTTATCTTCACCACTTGTGAAGGATTCCTAGTGAGGACTCAT
>NW_025203178.1:5204-8272 GCF_004010195.1 Chiloscyllium plagiosum
AGTCCTATACAATTGGTCATATCACTAAATTGGCTACATTTAAAATTTGTTGTAACCAGTGGAGGAGCTGGACTGGAAAAGTACACAGTGACCCTCCAACATTTGTCGGAACATGAATGAGAAATTCTTATTGGACTGTTCAAGTGGGAACTCCCTTTACCAAACGTTTGTGGTGCCTGGATGTTTGCATTTGTTCAAAGTTGAGCTGTATTCAAACATTTGACAGACAAGTGCATGTAGGAAAATTGTATGCAGACAGAAAGGTGCTGCTGAAATCACAATCAGAGCAGCTACGATCTTAGTGCCTTGTGGAGCAGTGACAACGTGTGTAATGACCCACTCCTGCTCCTCAATCCTATGTTCCTATGTTCAATTCAGCCCCTAAAACCACTTGCACTGGTGCTGACGGGGGCATCTTGCTCCAAATACCTGGTCCACAGTAGCATAGGATCTCATTCATTCCCTCCAAGCTGTCACGCATAGTTTGGTGTGGGTTGGAAAATGTTACTTCAAAACCTAGGCTGGGTTCGAAAGACAACTCTGGTCTCTTTACAGAGTGTCTCCTCTCTGGAACTTGTTCTTCATTTGTTGGTAATGGTATAGACCCAGATTCACTGTGAATTCAGCCCCCAGACCTCACTAAGTGATGACTCATAAAGTACTTTGCTCTCTATGATTGGAACGTTCAATAACAGAACGTGCAGGAAAATTACAACCATTAGCTTTGTAATTACAGAATATAAGAACATAAAGAACAGGATCATGTCGTTCGGATAATCAAGACATTTTTCCGATTATGGCCAATCTACTGTTCGTATTAACTCATCTTTCATGTTCAATTCTTCACACCCTCTCAGCTCTCTGGCAGATCAAATATCAATCTACCACCTTTTTAAATACTTTCAGTGATGTATCTCCCCTCGCTCTCGAGACAAGATAATTCCTGACATTCACTACCCTCTGTGAGAGGAAAACACCCTCCACAAAGACACCGTCACATATTGATATAATTAAGAGGAGAACACAGGGGCTCAGCAAAGAGTGAATAGCCTTGCTATCAAGGCAGTATTTGACTGAGAATGTCATCAGAAGCGCCATCTTATTTGAGCTTAATGGGAATCAGGTGTCCCCTCCCCACTGGCTGGGGTCTTTCAGAGCACAAAGGAAGATGCCTGTGGATGGGGGCCGAAGATCTTCTCAGTCCCGGGACATCTCTTCAGGACATCCTCAGGGTAACTTCCTCAGCACAAACATGTTCAGCTGCTTCATCAATGTCTTTCCCCATCAAAAGGCCGGAGTTGGGGATGGTCACTGAGGGTTACACAACGTTCAGAATATTTTGTCTCCCATCAGCTCCTGATACAGCCTGTGTATGTGTTCAGTAAGACCCGGACAGCATTCAAGCTTGTGCTGTTAAAGTGTCGGTAACATTCATGTAACAATGCTGTCAGACACAGTTAAAAGAGGAGCTCATTCAACATATCAAGCTAGTTAGGTACAGAAATGTGGAAGCCATTCAGCCCATTGAAACTACTGAACAGAAGAGTGAGAGCCCATTCAATACTCCTGTTTGTTCCACAGGAAGAGAAGGGGTCTGGTCGGCACATCGAGCTGTTAAACAGGATCAGGTATAGCCCAATCAGACCCTTGAACCTGTTCCATGGGACTTGGAGGAGGCCATTCAGCCCCATGAGATCGTAAAACATGAACAGGAGGGTGTCATTGATGCTCCAATATGATAAACCAATGGAGCAGAGACTGCACTCATGGATGGATCTACGAGGTTCCTCGTGGGTCCATTGCCAGTGGAATGTTTGCTACTTTAAAGTGGATTACTGGCAGAGAGGAGGGAAGCCAGATGTTTTGTATCAAGTCGCAAAGAGGCATCGTCCTTCTCTGAGTAAACAAACACATGTTCTCCATGGAGGTCAGAAGATGATGGGAATAGTTAACTGTTTTAGAATGAAGGTATTGTGGCTGCTGTCAGGATTTTGGAAAACTTGATGTTCAGTCTAGGATCACACACACCAAATGCACTATATTCAAATTCTGACCCTCTGTCTCTCTCTCTCTCTCTCTATTGGAACGTCCTCAAAAGCTCTTGTAACCCGAGTAAAACAAGCCATGGATTTTATCACCGTATCAATGTCTGTTTAGAACACCATGAGAGACTGTCCATTCCCCTTAAGTTTCAATGCAATCATCTTTTATTCTCTCACAGCGCTAAAGATTAATCTTCGTTCACCCCTCATCTAACCAACATTCCAGGGATGAACCTGGTGAAAAACCTTTGCAGTCTGTCTGTGGCAGGGCGATTATTTCTTATAAAGGAAAGAACATCTGTCCAAAATGTCCCAAAGACTGCCTCAACAACACTCTCAAGTTTGATCACAAGAATTAATTTTCCTCACTGAGTCACCTCCGTTTCTTTCCTCTGGCGTAAAAAAGCCTTTCCTTCTCGATACACTGCGCCTGACGTGGAATTTTAAAGCTCCTAATATCTATATGTGAGCATCAACAAAGCCAAAACCAGAGGTGCCACGGGAGATGAACATCACACTCAGAGGAAGACGAAGAAAGAGTGCACTTGAAATAAGGAATGGTCACCACATGAATGGAAATGAGCTGTAGGAATATGGGAAACAGGCAGAGGAAGGGAGCTATCCATCCTTTTGTTCCTCCCTCATAGTTCAGGCCAGCATGTTATGCCTATCTTGAACTGAGTGGCTGGTTCAGCTGTTCCACAGGTCAGTAAAAAGTAAAACACATTGCTGTGGGTTTGCAGTCATACAGAGACCTGATGAGCGAAGGATGACCCATTGCCTTCACTAAAGGACATGAGGCAAGCCGATGGGCTTTTTATTTTCTTTTTAAGGGGAGGGTAGGGACTAAATCAAAATAGAGTTGGAGGGGGAAAATTTCCTGTTTTTTTATAAGAGCGGTAGTGCTTATTTGATGTCCTCTTTTTTCCCCATTTTTTTCTTAACCCCCACACTACCACCTAAGTGCGGGAATGCTTATTTTATCCCCAGCATCCATGATGTGTGTGTGCAGGTGTGAGACACAGT
>NW_025203179.1:0-2028 GCF_004010195.1 Chiloscyllium plagiosum
TCCTACAAATCTGGAATGGTCTGTTCCATTCCTATGTACACAGGAGGTATGATTCCCAATCACATTCACAAACATAGGGGGAGTTTTTAAGTCTCTCCCCTTTAGGGAAGGAAACATAGACAGCAATTACTGGCAACCGGGGTTTCCCCACGCCGTCTCATCCTGATACAGGGCTATCATGCATAGTATATCGGCACTGTCTTGCTTCCACCCGAGCGGAAAGGGAACCACCCGAGTCACCGGTCTACCTGAGGCACAAGAATGGCAATTGCTTTTGTTGATGCTTTTTACCGTATATTTCACCCATTCCACCCAGGCATCTGTATCTCTGAATCCAGTTTCTATTTCAAGGGTCTGTTTTAAGTCTTTGACCTCTATAACCTTTACCAGATTCGGGTCACTGTCAGGGATATAAGGTTCTTGTTCTTTTCGCTTTCCATTTTCTCCAATTATTTGAAAGCAGCAGCCCACAAAACATTTCCCAGGGTACCTCCCAGTCACTGCACCCCGACATATTTTTAAGGGAACCTCAGGGGCTTCCATTAAGATCATAAAGTTGTTGCTGAGGGGCCGACTCCCATTTTCACGGGGAGGAAGAAAGCGTGCAGGAAAGGATTCTTCAGAGGAGGTATTTTTAATAGTGAGGTATATCGGGTTGCATTTCTCATCAGTACATTCTGGGGACGGGCGGAAGGGATGAATAGCGATGCCAGGTGGCGATCCTTGTACCCCAAATGTTTCCTGCATCTGCGTCTGGAGACTGATTGTAAATGAACTATATTCTCTCTGATCATTTACATCTCCACAATCTACTAGACTGCAAACATCACTCTTTATTACCTGCGGGTATTCAGATTCAGGGAGTTTTAATAGTTTCGAACATGCCACCCCTACTTCGTAAAGCCTTAACACCAAGAGGATGAAGTTGGTCACTCTATTCATGGAACCTATTTGATAATAATATCCCCGTACTCACCCACCCCTTTCTCTCGCGTCTGGGAAAGGTGAACCCACACAGCACTTACAATTAATGGCAGTAGTGTTAAAGGTCTCTTATTTCAGTTCAGTCTTTCTGCTCAGCTTACTTTTCAGAGGGTCCTCTGTAGGATGAACTTGCCACTCTGCCGAGGAAGAAGGAGCGTCTACTGGACCCTTAGCGCGAGTGTGATGGCTCCACCCTTTTTCAGCAGTTCGAATGGCTGTTTCAGTAGTCAGGAGGGTTAGGGACGGTCCCTCCCACCTTGAGTGCAGTTTGGTATCTTTCCAGGTTTTGATCAGGACCCATTCACCCGGCTGTATTCGATGTACGGAAAACTCAAGTGGAGGTGTCTGGGTCAACAGACCCTTATTCTTGAGGACAGACAAAACAAACCCGCGCGCCACAATATAATTCTTTTTAAAAAACTTATCACTGAACTCTACAGTTGGTAATTCCCCAATTCCCCTCTTGCCTCTCGATTGTTCCCCTTCTGATGGACAATAGCTATTTCCCGGAGTAATTCCAAACTTTTCAACATTTGCCCTATCAACTCTTCGTTTAATTCCTTTCCCCAGCTATTGATTAGACCACGCTCTTGCCATATTTTACCGAAGGTATGGACCACTCCATAGGCATACTTAGAGTCAGTGTAAATTGTCGCATCCCGATTTTCTAATCGCTTTAAGATCTGGTTTAAGTCATATAATTGCAAGTTTGGGCTGACCACGTATTTGGTCACCGGTCAGCCTCAACTGTGCGGTTTTCACTACCGTCTACTACTGCATAGCCATTATGTCTTCTTCCTTGTACTACTCTTGATGACCTGTCGATAAACAGCCTACCTCCTTCATGTAGAAGAATATCCTTTAAGTCTGCTCTTGTTCTGGTCGAATACTCGATAATATCTAAACAGTCATGTTCTACTTCTCGCGTATTTAGGGGTTTTCCCTTCCACATGAAGGTGGCTGAGTTCAAACAAGCGTCTGTTGTTAACACCAGGTCGTCGTCTCTCTCCATAAGGATAGCTTCATATTTTAGAATTCTTGAGT
>NW_025203179.1:3766-6307 GCF_004010195.1 Chiloscyllium plagiosum
GAGCCTTTGAAGAAATGCAGAAGGGGTTTCATCCTTCTCTTGTCGTACCTCAAAGGCCTTAACAAGGTTTTGTGATCTGGGTACTGCCTCTTTAATTCCTAATATTACAATTACTCTGAGATCTCGCATTGACTCCCTATCGTCTCTGTCAGTATTTTTCCAATGTGTGTCAACATTTGAGAATTTATATTATACTTTTCATTTCCTTTTGAAAGACTATAACTTCACTGCTAGTTAAGAGAGTATTTACATATCCGATTGTATCTTCCCCAATCGGAACCTCTCTTAAGGGACATAATTTTACATTTTCCATTATCTTTGCCCCTCCTTTACGTGTGGAGGCTCGAGTGATTCTGAGCCTCCAAGGTTCTTCGTCTTTTAGTTCAGAGTGCGTTCCCCTTTCTATGTCTGGACTCGGTTCTACTTCAGGAGCTGTAGGTTCGTTCCGGGGGGACATAATTTTACATTTTCCATTATCTTTGCCCCTCCTTTACGTGTGGAGGCTCGAGTGATTCTGAGCCTCCAAGGTTCTTCGTCTTTTAGTTCAGAGTGCGTTCCCCTTTCTATGTCTGGACTCAGTTCTACTTCAGGAGCTGTAGGTTCGTTCCGGGGAGTAGTATATGGGGGCGGCAAACACATTAAGGGATCCCATTGTGGCTTCCCTTTTTCATTCTTTGTCATTAATTCTTTCCCTAATTCCTCCGTATTCATGGGACATAATTTTACTCCTGCACTCCCTATCCAACAAGCCGCATAATCGGACTCTTTTTGACTGTAGGTTCTTTTAGATTGACATATATATTAAAATCTTGACACAGCCAATCCTCATCGAACCCAGACTTGGGCCAAAAAAAGGAATACCAGGCGCCTTAATACTTTCTCTAGTCCAAACGAAACAACAATATTTTATCATTGTAGCCTTATCTTTCTCCCGCATCCAGCAGTGGTGTTCCCAATTACCCAACAATTTCCCCAAAGACTGTCAGGTGGAATATATTCCCCTTTAACATGATTTACAGATCGATCCTTACACAGGCAATTCCCCGTGCCTCCCATTATTGCAAATTTAATTAATCTAAACGAGGTCCGCTGTCACCTTCTTCAACACCCCCTTCAGGGTCCTGAGTCGACACCATACTCGTCCGATTATTCTGACCAATTATATGCTTTGTTTTTATACTTCAACTGTTAACATTCAATCACCAACAAACAAATGTGCATTCAAACCGGATCACAAAGGGTTAAAGTTTCTACTAGCGGTTCAGCTTTTCTTTCTCTCTCTCTCTCTCTCTCTGGGTTAAAGTTTCTACTAGCGGTGCAGCTTTTCTCTCTCTCTCTCTCTATCTCTCTCTCTCTCTCTCTCTCTCTCTCTCTCACACACACACACACACACTGTATTTCACAGACACGAGCGTCTCACAACGAGTCTTCTAACTTCTCACTATTTTTCTAGACGTCTGGCCATAAGTTTATTACAAAGTGCACCCTCAGCAGCCCTTCAGTTACTAGCCCTTCTGACATGGTCTATTTTACATTGACATATGCTTTAATTTAGATCTTACCAATTCCCCCGTACTTCCTGTACGTTTCCCGACCACTTAAGGTTGTCCCGAACACCAAGGCAATACTTAAAGATCACTTTTCTTACCTTGGTCTGTGCACAGAGTTACCTGGTCGCAGCCGGCTCCTAACCTGCGCAGCAATCCCCTGCAACTCTTATGGTCACTGGAAAACCACGACAGCTCTTATGGTCACTATAAAACCACTGCAGCTCTTATGGTCATTGTAAAACTACTCCTTGTTTCCAGGGTATCCCAGTCCGGATCGTACTCGCCCAAACTGCAAACGGCAAACAAAGGAGTCGGAGACCGCCGAAATCGGCGAGGTGCTCCTCCCCCGTCTTCCCAAGAGTGTCGAGCGGTCGGAGTTTTGGATCCCGGAGGAGGCCCCAAATTGTTAGAAACAAAACTCACTTAAAAATCAGCTGGAGACAAAGCCACGGAAACAAGGAAAATTTATTACAAACTTGCAAGTCCGGACACTCCGCTAGGCTAGCGAAGAGTGTGAAGATATCAGTATACAATCATTTTGAACAATCTGCGTGCCGTCGGCTCACATCCACCCCCCTCCTTTCCCTATTCTTACCCTATCATAATCATTTATTTAATTTCATTCCCTTATTTGGCCTAACCTTAAGATGATTACTTCACTTGTTTTTCTCTTTCCTTATCTCTGCACCAGGTTGACCTTGGATCTATGCGTTCTTTGTCTTGTTACTATAAGCTTTATTGTGAAAATGCCCTTACTTCTTCTTTTGTGGTAAACTACAACACTCCATAGTTATTTCCGAGCTTAAAACTATTTTCTTTAAAACTACTTCTTTAAAAGACCCCTTATATTCATTAATGTATTAGCCTTAAGTATACTACACGCTACAAGAATTCCATGACCGTTTGTATAATGTCTCACCCCTCCCCATCTACAGAAATTACACTCCACTAGCACTTACAACAATTACATTTCTATATCGCCGGCAGAAAA
>NW_025203179.1:6807-8272 GCF_004010195.1 Chiloscyllium plagiosum
GGGTGGTGGATAATATGACATTCAGTGCAGGATCACACACCAACTGCACTGTATTAATATGGGGAGAGTTTATTCAAAACGTGGACCTCTCCATCTCTCTCAATTTGGAGTAGGAGTTGGGGTGGGTGGGTGTAACGTCCGCCCAGGCACTTAAACTATCCTGAATCATGCATCCTGAGTGAAATAGCAGTCATGGAGTTTATCACATTGTCTGTTTAGAATATAAGGAGTGATTGTCCATCCCTCTCAGGGTTCAATGCAATCACCTCTTATTCCCTCACAGCGCTACGGATCAACCTTCACTCACTCCTCATGGTGCCGTCATTCCAGAGATTAATCTGGTGGAACTCCTCTTCACACTCTCTATGGTAAGGAGATCACTCCATATAAAGGAAAGAAAATCTGTCCGCAATACCCAAAATACTGCCTCAACAACAATCTCAGGTTTGATCACAATAATTCCTTTCCCTCACTTTGCTGGCTCCATTTCTTTCGTGTGACACAGGAAGCCATTCACTTACAATGCACTGCCACTGATGGGGAATTTAAAAACATCCATATATCTGTAGGTCAGGATCATTAAAGCCAGCACCAGAGGTGCCCATGGAGATGGGCATCACTCTTGGGAGAGACTCAATCCCAAAGAATACATCTAAAACAGTGAATGGCTACATACCTGAATGGAAATGAGCCCTTGGACTATGGGATGCAGGCAGAGGAAGGGAGCTAGCTTTCCTGTTATTCTGCCCTCACGGGATGTGTGCAGCCATGGTCAGGCCAGCATGTTATGCAGCTGTTCCACAGGGCAATAAATAGTAAAACAAATTGCCGTGGGTTTGCAGTTAAATCGAGACTGACCAGGGAAGGATGACCCACTGCCTTCTCTAATGGGCAGAAGGCCAACTGATATCAACAGGTTATCATTCTGTGGCTCTAGAATACGAGCCAATGACATGACCCACCATACACTGTCTGCCCATCTTTCAGATTTTGTGCAGAGAACAAGTTAAACATCTCAAGTGCAATTATTTTGCAATGGACACGTGGTTAGAAGGGACTTGAAACAGATGTATCTGGAATTAACAAAGGCAAAAACGATCGTTTATTCAGGAATTGAACTGAGGCTGAGGAGGAGACTGGGATGTCTTAATAGTGGTACTGGACAGGATTGGTATGTGGGGAGGATATGTAGATGTACACTTTGCAGGAGAAAATGAATCAAAGAGGTTGAGAACAGTGTGTTTTACCGCCGCGTAGTGGTGTGTAATTTGTAAATAATAGTTTGCTAGTTATAATTTCGAAGGAATGGAATCTTTGATTGGAGCTGAAAACATTGGCTTGAACCTTTCCAAAATCTGCACATCAGAAGCATCGATTCCGTTCAGACCATTTCACGAGACAGACAGAGTGACTTACCAGGGACACCAACTACAGCAAGGATAGGATAGTAACCAGCTTGAATAAC